>NC_057805.1:342321634-342329851 GCF_018294505.1 Triticum aestivum
CGTTAAGTAAATATATGGGCTTTTGAATTGATTTTATTATTTACTAGGGTGGATGGGCTGTTTTGTCTTGGGCCTAGAGAAATAATTACTACTAGTACAGTGGAGACACTCTACAGCTACCTAGAAAAACAATTACTACTAGTAAAGTGGATACACTACCGCTTCTGGCTCCTCCTAGGTCATCAAAATGTCTCCCTCTACTGAATGCCATTTTACTTTTGTTCACTGACATGCGGGCCATGCAGCGCGCAGGACCAAATGCCATCCACCAAATTAGAAGGCAGTATCCAGGCGGAGAGTCACCCCGGTCGTAGCGCGGCGGTAACGAGCCGTCGTGTCACAAAACCCCACCTCCCCACAGTCTAAGTTTGACGTACGAAGCAACCCTCATTTCACTCTTCGCTGAATCCCCTTCTCCCTCACTATCTTCAAGAAAGCCAACACTCGCATCTGCCACTATTCTTCTCTACCAACGAAGGGAAGGTAAGCGGATCCGTGATGTTGGTATATTTTTGTTTAGAGAAAAAAAGAACTTTTGCAAAGCAGTAACCGATCCTCACTCTCGTTTTTTTCATTGTCATTGCGATTGTGTTTTCCTTTCAGTGGTCTCCTAGTATTCGTCAGTTTCATGATGGACCAAGGAGAACCAGGCAAAGATCTGCCGATATTGGAGCAGACGTGGGCGGCTGATCCCCACGAGACAAAGAGCTCCAAGAAGATGGAGGCAGCCACCGAGCTGACCCTAGATATGCTCATGGCCACTACTGAGATGGTCAACGCCCATTTTGAGGTTACAACCCTCGTGGCCCTACAGGAGCAGTTTTCCCCCTTCGACGATGTATCCCCCCGCCCCCCGCTGAGCTGCCCAAGGTGATTTTCTTCTTTGCCGATCTCGATTGTGGTTTTTCATCTAAGTATGTGGTGATGAATAATGCAAAATTCTATTAGCTTCGATGCCATGCTATACATAGTGGTTTAAATAACTTGTGTTTCTTATACTGGAAAGTAATTCAGAATTTGTTTCTGTTTCAATTAATGCCCTGATGCAGACAAGGATTGTGTGGTTGTACATGTCACTCGCTATGAGGTGGATGACCTGAATATATGCACTGGGAAAACAGAGTTCTTAGGATATTGGATCCTGGAAGCCATTTGCGCTTATACCGATGTCTAGTTGTATTCCAGCCTCACTGTTGCAGGCGTGCTGTCCAGGGTGTACTGACGCACAAGAAGTTCAAAGCTACTCCTTCGTTTCTGAGGCATCCTGTTCTTGTCAAGCTTACGCACGAAGATGATGTGGCATGCCTCCACAAACAAGTTTATGAGTGGCAAGGCCACAAGGTTATCTTCATGAAGGTTCACAGGATTGAGCTGCTGCCAGACGTCCTCGATGATGTTGGCAAGGTCCGTCTTGTGTCCAGCCCAAATTAGATCGAGGTATGAACTAGTTGCCCCAGCTAGTGTTTAATAGTAGTTTGGATTGTGTCTAATTATCCGAATCTTGCCTATTATCGAGCCCTCTAGGACTAGTACTCTGTTTGAATCCGTCTATGGGAACTGCTGCTACTTTTGTGTGCCCGTGAATCATGTGAGAACCATCGTAATTGTTGCCGAAACAGATGCATCCTCACTAGTTTTTTCATGAATATGGCATGGTAATACATAAGTTGGCACGGTTTGTCATACGAGCAGTGTGTGTTTGATGAAATAGAGTACTCATTTGAGAACTGTGCGTCGACGTATACATAAGTACTTGTAAACACTTTTGGTGCTACCCCACTTGTAAGCAGTTGTGCAAAACACGGCACATTGGCTCAGCTCGCTTCAACACTAGGCTATCGACCAGCTAACAATCAATAATCTGTTGTCTGGCATATAAGAAACTACGTATCTTTCTACAGTGGTTCATGCAGTTAACTGCGGCCACAATGTAAATTCCAAACGTTCACACGCTAGTCCAGCGTTCATGTGGAACACTCACATTAAACTCATCTTCATAAGAAACTTGAAAAGCATAAGTTAAGCAATTTTGTACATCTCAATGATTCATTGAACATAACAAACACATACTAGTTCACAGCAAAGACAAAGTTATGAGAAGGTTTACAAATCAGGAAAAAACAAGCAAGGCTTCTCTGAGCAAAGGGCCTCCCGGCAAGCTTAAATTTCCTGGAGTTCACTCTGATTTTTTCTTGTTGCCACCATCCAGGGTAGGTTCTCTCATTCCAGAATAACCAATTATAATTGTGTTCTCAGCTGGAATGCTGAACTGAACCATATAGTGTACTAACCAGCTGAAATTCTTGTGCATTCCACTAAATTTAAGCACCGCTATTTGCAGAAATAAGCAGACCACAATGCCTCTTGTCCGTGCACCTGTCCCAAAAACCTCCGTGCAGTCGTGCCAGCTAGTCCTCGGTCCATGGATGAACTGGTAGAAAGTGCATTATGGACTAGGATGGAGTTGTTTTCACTCGTCCCTGCACTGCAATCAGGAAGTAAAACATACGAATTAGCTTCTTTTAGATTGCGTTGGTCATTCTACCTAGTTACTACCAATGTAGGAATACCTGGAACACTGGTGGTTAGAGGACGACAACTAGGAATAGCCATCTCATTTTGTGCAGTTGTACTAAAATTGATGTGTGTACTTTTGATTGCACAGATAGAAACGATATGGAGACAGAAATCCCTGTTTGCGCAAATATGAAATACGGTTATTTAAACAGTGACAGATATTTGCACTGGCGTATGATTAACATCAACATCTATTGTGTTATAATTGGCACTAGATTGATAGTATGAAAGTGACCTTAAGTAAGTAGCATCACATCACATCAACACTACCACTAGATTAGCATGCAGAACAATAGCATTAGTATTACTGTCATGAGAGTATCACATGGTCAGTAAATGTGCAATCAAATCTGTGCAGTTCCACTGGGATGAAGCAATGTTAGCGGTGTGAGATTTAAGTGTAACTGCAAAAACACAATTCATGGGAAATAAAGCAAGATGGAAGCACTTCATAAAATAGTGGTAGCATTGCTTCAATTTATCGAAGGCACTAGACCATTACTTATAGTGACATTAGGTGGCATTGCTTAACGCTTCATGAGATTTTACATTAACGGTAGCGATATGGGCGTAGGGACAGTAGGGGCATAAAGTGGTGAGGCAGATGTGGTTGCCGAGAGCGGCAAACACTCAGGCAGCATGTTTGCATTTGTCGCATTTTTATCTCCTCGGCGACATTTTCCTATGTGAGCAGAGGAAATCTAGACCTGCTCATTCTCATTTGCGTTGTCCCCCAACACCCCTCACTTTCTTTCCTTTTTTCAACCAAGAGACGGGTCCACTTCCCCCCACCCTTCGCCATCCACCATGCTTTCCTCGCCTTTTCAACCAAGAGACCGGTTCGCTAGCCAGTATCTACTACTTTCCCCCGTTTCCTCTTAGAACCAAGTCCTAGATTCATGCTATAGCTTTCCCACTTTCTTCCCTGTTTGAACCAACTCTTAGATTCGACTGTATGAACTAGCTTTACCTCTAATAATAGTAGAAGTCTAGGTGGCTTTGGAACAACCGACGGAAGTAGAAAAAGATCCACACACAGCCACGTGGGGAGCTGGGGCAGTAGAGCAAGGCAGGTTTCGAAGGAATATATACCTGAGGGTCGTCGGCATGTGGCAAAGACGACGTCGGGAGGCCGCATCTTGGCCACAATACCGCAGGGAGGAAGAAGGAGTCGGAGGCCCTCCCGAGCCGGCGCTCTCTCGAAGAGAACGACACGGCCGCCGATCGGGACGCGCGGGCAGCCGTTGGTCTCCTCCCTCGCCGACGACGACAGCATGAACGATGCACCTACACCTCTGCCCGGTCGAGGTGGTCCGGCCGGATTTGTGACCAGCCGTGAGCAGAGAGAGAGAGTGTGGCCACCTATGTCTTGCTTAGATCTGTAGATCATGAGAGAGTGAAAGAGAGGAACCCTAGTAAATAAAGCGCTAAGGCTCCTGCTTATATATATAGTGGAGTGATTTTGTTGTACCAGCTTCAAAAAAATGCGCTCCTACGTGTACCCGCGAGTGGGTGTGAGAGAACTAGTGCGTGCGTGCACCACTTCTCTTCGTGAGAGTAGAATATACTATGCCCAAAGAACGTTCGCCACAAGAGTAATAGTATAAGTGTGTGACGTGTGAGCTAAAATAAAAGGTGCGCGACCTCTTTTGTTTTTTAGAAGTTCTGAGGGTAGGGTGTGAAGATCACATATGTGTGTGACGTCTACCTGTAGATAGACGGTGGGTGCGAGAGGACTTGGGAGAGTCGTGACTCGTGAGGGTGCATGTGTGCGTGAGAGAGAGGGGGCACGTATCAACACTACTAGGGAAAACCCTAGTAGTAGCGCTTGTTTTATAGCTAGCAGTAGCGCTTCTACGAGTGCTACCACTAAGGCGCTATAGGTAACTAGTAGTAGTAGCGCTGGAAAGGGAGCACTACTGCTATACCTAGTTAGCAGTAGCGCTTTCGTTGGGACAGCGCTATTGCTAGTAGTAAGTAGCAGTAGCGTTTCTTCTGAAAAGCGTTGCTGCTAACTTTTCCTGTATTTTAAAAAATACAGCTTATTTTCGTTGTGGTTTTATATACAGTACTTTCATCATATGATTTTATGACCATGATTAGTTATTATATATAATAGTGGGTGAAATGAACGTGGAGTAGATTCAAGTGGAGGCAACATGTGGTGCATGTCGAAAGTACTACTAATCCAAACTAGATCAACTCATCATGCTCATATAACAACTTAGCATCATGCATCATCGATCATAATAATAAATAACTCATCATTGGTATCATAATAACAAGTCATACTCATCATCATCGATCATACAACTTCTACTCGATACCACATCATCATCATAGTCATCTAACCAATCCTACTTAGTTGTTCTTAGCACATGATCATGAGTATTATTAACTAGGACCTACTACCTTCTCTTAGGTAAAATAGCATAAAACAAGATAGGCCCTGACTCTCCATTATGGAGAATGGAGATTATCATGTGTCCAATTCTTGCCTTTCGCACAATGTTGCTTCCAAGTACCTCCTTACGACTATCCATACATTTTTTCCATTCTTTGATTTTCATGTCTTCACTGGTTTTAGAAATCCGATATGGACAGGTGTGATTCGTAGGATGACCTGGCCATATGTTCAAAACATCAAGGCGACCATTCTGATACATCAGATGAGGCATACAATCCTTGGGATTTTCTGTTGAAAAAACATAGTAATGACTTCGTAGTTAGCAATGTAGTTTAGTTTTGAAAGAATTTATGCAAAAGATTGACGGATGTCGTAATAGTAAAAAATCTTACCATGGCATCTCCATGGATGTTACCATAGTTCAACACGTGCACTAGTGGCACGTATTAACCATAATGTGGAGGAGTTTGATAATAGATATTGTAATTCTCAAGATCAGTACAAAATGCGATCAGATGATTTTTCTCCTGATAAGTTAAATTAGAGCCATCGGTGTAGTAGGTTCTGTCTACCATCTTCCGCACATTGTTTGAAGAATGAAAATAAGCTGCCAATGGAAATAAGATGTCAACTATTTTGAAATAAACAATATAAATTAGTTAATAACTATGTTTGAGAAACTCACATAGCGGTAGAATTGGAAGCGTATCAACAAGGACCCAAATGTCCATATTGTCTTGGTCGATGTCAGGATCACCAAGATCCATGGTGACAAGCATACCCTCATAAAAACCATACATCTTGCAAAGTGCTTCCCAATTTGTGCAACCAAAGTGGGTTACGCTCTCAGAATTGTACAGATTTACTTCAAAATCGATACCATCCTTAGGTGAATTTTCTTTCTTTCGAAATTTTCATGGTCTTCAAAATCCATCCTCTCCAAGACATAGTGTCTTGCATGGCATGGGATAAGCTACTCGAATTGTAAAAGATGAAAATTACACGTTGAAATAGTTGAAGTCATGCTTAATTATGAAAAAAAATACTTGTCGTCGTTGCGTACTGTTTCAACATCGAAGGTCTCCTGGAGTTTAATGCTGAAGCGCCGACCTTCGTCCAGGTGAGGCCTGTCGCACAGACCCCAGTCGTCGTTGCACCAGTCGCACTCCCCCGGGAGACTTTCGTCGTCCGATAACAACATTTCCTAGGTTCATAATTCAAAGATTAAACTTGTACAATTCAATATATGTACTACAAAAACTAAATTAGATCATTATTATTCATCACGGGTTGACTATCGCTCTGCCAAGTCTTTTTCTTGAAAACTCTCAGCTCGCGTGGTGTATACATGCGACCGTTGGTTATGATCGCTCCTCCTTTCGTCCCCGAGTGCATTACACCAAAATTTCTAGCACACGGGAACGAAGGAGAAGCGACCCCCACGACAACAGTCGGGATTTTTCGTCCTCTCATATGTGGTGGAGACTCTCACTCACTGATTCCTCGCTGACATTTGCGACCGTCGGTGATGGTCGTTACTCCTCCTTCCCCTAGTGCATAACAAAGGTCTAGCAGCCAGAGAAGAAGGAGAAACGACCCCACGACAACAGTTGGACTTCTTCGTCCTCTCTCATATATGGTGGATACACTCCCTCACTGATTTTTCGACCTTCGGTGATGAAGCCTCGACAGACTTAAAGTCAACCCGAAATGTCGTTTAATTATTTTTCTAGAAAATCCAGGCCACTCGATATTTCCTACATATTCTAGCACAAGTCATGCCAGAATTCACGGAAAAATCTCGCTTGACCTTTGCTAAAAAAGGACATATTGAGTGCCTGAAATTTGCCGGAACGGAAATTAATCAACACTCCGGCAAAACATAGGCCACTATAGGAGGTGTAACCTGCAAACATGGCTGGCCACTTGGGCAAGCACATATCCTATTTGAGCAACACAAGATATACATGTTTATATCTACATCATATGAGCATTCAAACTTGATGGATTAGTTTTCCAATTTGAGCATTCAATAAGCAAAACCAAATCGTAAAATAAATTAGTATTCAAATTAGCATTCATTTAATAAGCAAAACTAAATCATCTCGTTCGTCCGTACATCGTATAATGTTATCACTAATACATCTCGAATAGTATCATACGTATAACATCACTAATACAGCTAAAACCCTAGAAAATGAAGGGTATCGGCGCGGGCGCGGACACCCAAAGAGAAGTAACCATCATAGGATCATAGCTCCAGTGAGATCCCTGAAGAACCTGCTAGGTATTGGAGAACCTGCCCTCCAACGCAACCATGTAGCGACGGACGTGCTCATCCTCCTCGCTGACACGATGATGTACCACCTCCGCGGGGTCGTCAAGCCTTTGCACCATCACTGGCCCACGCGACCACCACCAAAGAAGGTTCGGGTCAACGACGGACTGGCTCCTCACCAAGCTGCGCCCCTGGAAGGTAGCACCTCCCGGTACCAGCCCGGTGGAGCCCAGTCCCGGACATGGCCCCTCTGATCAAGCAGGTCTCCTCCGCTGAGTCGACGACGAGGATGCGGGATAGACATCGTCGACGTCGATGTGGGAATAATTGCTTTAACTAAAAAATAACAACAAATGTGACACCTAAAACACCTAAATTCTATTAACTACACCTAATTAAAAACCTACATTTTGAACATGATTCGCATAAGTAGGGTTCATACTACATTATTCTAAGATTAAACACCTAAAATACCTAAATTAAATTAACAACATGGGGTGGCTGGTCTCACCTCGATCGAGGTCGGAGGGGGTCGGTGACGGGGACGACGGGGGGATGATGCAGGGGCTCCTTCATTTCTGTAAAAACAAAATATAAACAAAAAACATTATTATCATCATCTTAGGACTTAGTAAAACTCCATAAGCTACATTTGATTATTCTATTCAAATTAACTTATAATTTCCAATTCTATTCACATTTACTTATTCAAATTTTCTAAAAATTTCCTATTCTATTCAAAAGACCTACATTTACTTTTTTTAAATTTCAGATTTTATTCTATTCAAATTTACTTATTCAAAATTTCTAAAAATTTCCTATTCTATTCAAAAGACCTACATTTACTTATTCTTTTCAAATTACTTATTCAAATTTTCTAAAAACAAAATATACTAAAAACCTACATTTACTAAAAACAAAAACCTACATTTAACAAAAACAAAAACCTATTTAC
>NC_057805.1:342330175-342337465 GCF_018294505.1 Triticum aestivum
GGAGGGGGCCGCCGGTGGAGAGGGAGGAGAGAGGAGGGCTGTGGGAGGAGGGAGAGAGGAGGGCGGCGAGAGGAGGAGGAGGGAGGGAGGGGAGGGCGGCGAGAGGAGGAGGGAGGGAGGCAGATACCTTGGGGGCGTCGGCGGCGACGGCAGGCGACGTGCGGCAAGTGAGAGTGTGTGAGGGAGAGTGAGGGACGCGCGCGGGGCGTCGGGTGTGGATAACGTAAGTGTAGTAGTAGCGCTGTTTAGCAATAACCGCTACTGCTATTTAGCAGTAACGCTCGTCAGAGGACAGCGCTTCTGCTATGTACAATAGCAGTAGCGCTTTTTAATTACGAGCGCTACTAGTATACCTACAACCGTTGGCAACTATAGTAGTAGCGTTTTTTATAACAAAAGCGCTACTTCTACAAGAATAGTAGCAGCGCTCTTCAGTGACAAGCGCTACCATTCTTTAGCAGCAGCGCTTTCTTATAAAAAGCGCTACTACTGAGCTCCTGTGTATAAGCATTTCCCTAGTAGTGCAATGCAATGCATGTGTCTGTAAATCATTATCCGACAAACATTTGCCACAAGCCGTTTCCTGACAAACGCCGTAAGAACCGTTAGATCGGCATCCGATAGTGTCAATTTTGCCATGTCATTAACAGAACAGCCACTCCTCCTACACACAAATCTTGCACGTGAGTGTTAGCGACTGCCGTATGATCCTCCCTCCATTCCAAAATGCAGTGCATATAGCTTTATTGAAAATTTGAACCTCGCAAACTTTTACCGAGTTTTCGTGTACCAGAATGCACATATAGAATACCCAATATATATCATTTCATTCATCTTCGAGAGGTAACTATAAGGATGGGGGAGGAGTCTACAAAGAAAGACCGTCATATCACCTGCAGCAATTTCAACCATCCTTTGGTGTAGAGGAATATCATAGAAACTCTATATGATATGATTTTTATATGATTTTTCCTTTAGAGCTAATTGGTTCATAGGAATAGATTCATATACTCCACATTTCATAGGAAATATACATGATATCATTTTTATAGCTTTAGAACCACTTGGTTCATATGAATGGATTCCTATACTCCCATAATTTCAAAGGAAAATAAACATTAGCGTATATTCAATAGAAAAGTTCCTATGATGTGAACCAAATGACATCTCTTTTCCAATCCCTACTCACAAGAATTGAGATACATGTCATCTCTTTCCCTTCAACTTCCATGTATACATCTTCTATTCCTAAATAGCTAGTACAACCCGCTAGTAGTTTTTTTCCTAGACATGCAACTATGGCACAAGAACACGTCATGCATGCAAGTCATAAATCACATTGTTTTTGTACTCTATGCATGCAAGCACCACATCATCAATTCATGCATGTTACTCATAAGTTATTTCTTGCATTAAATTTTGTATTGACAATGTATGTGCTGGTCACGTGCACACATATGTAGTTCACATTCACATTTTTGTTAGAAATGTCATTCTTTTAACTACAATTCATTTTTTCTCCTTGTACTCCCTCCGTCTAGGTGTGTAAGTCATCTTCCGAAAACCAAATAATCCCAAAACACTTAGGCATGGTACATTAATTCCCTCCTCGTTTCTTGTTTCGTGACATATCAACCAATAAGAGATGTGGGCCGTGCATGCTTTCAATGGCTTGAGACTTTCAAACATGACATGCAGTGCTTAATTCATTGCATGGAATGCTATTAACTAGCAAAAAAACCTAAGATGACTTATACACCTAGACGGAGGGAGAATTACATTTTTTTCATTTTAAGCATACATTCACTTCCCATTAGTTATAGATGTTTTTGGAGGAACTTTTATGCATTATCTATACCCCTATATAGTGTGTGAATAACTTTGAAAGATGGTCGTTGGATGAAGCTAATCCGAAAGTGCAGAGATGGCAAATCCGAGCACTACTGGCCATTGGATATCATCAACATTCCACCAGATTCTGCCACATGTACAATCTATAAGACTCCATGGTTGAACCTAAGCATAATGCACAAACCTCAAAACACAAGCACTTCTCCTTTGTTCTAGAATCTTCCATATCATAATTTCCCAAACTTTTTTTTCTAAATGAATTGCCATTATTTGTTTTTTTACTTTATGCTTTACAATGCACAATCCCATGAATCTTAACCTTTTTATAAAACTAATTGATTTTGAATGAGATGAACTATAACAACTAAACGAACATCTACATCATGCATATATGACTCAAAGCTTGATTACATGCTATAGTGTGTATTTATTCATAATTTGGTTTCCAAATCTCATGCGTTCAATGAATGTGTACCTTACTAGTTTTGAGTAGAGTAGCAAATTTCACGCGGCCGCGGGTATATCAAAATGCAGGGTCTATGCATCATTGCCTTTTGGTCGAACCTACGTCCACAATTTTTTGTATGTATATCCCCACTGGTCCCCGAACCCAAAATGCTGCCTCATTCCCGTAAAACCAAGCGGCCCACACATATTAAGGCATCGACTCGAACTCAATCCCTCTCCCGTTTACTACGACGTGGCCCCGCACCCCGTAGTACTCCTACAAACCCTATCGGCGCACGCATCATCGGTTTTCTTCAAGAGGACGAGGGAGAAGCGGATTTGTAGTGGAGGCGCTTTAAAAAAGGATTTGTAGTATAGGCCCCTATCCTAGGGTGCCCTAGGTAGCTGTCGCACGCATCATTGGTTTTCTCTTTTCTTTATGCTCTTGCGCCCTAGAGTGAAATGATGGTTGCTTCGTCTGTCCAGCTTAATGCGGGAAAGGTGGGGCTTTGTGATTTGACCCCTCATCGCTCATTTACTACTACTGCGGCGCTACGACTGGGGTGCCTCCAAGTCCAACCACTGCTCCGAACTATAATTTGGTGCATCGCACGTGGAACAAGACGGTGGATGAGCCACATGTCGGCCAAAGGGGTCCTGTTAAGTGTGTCGCCATTTCATGTGCGGACTGACCCTGCTTGACCTGCTACGCCAACACGACAAGAGCAGCCTACCACTTGGTTTTGCTCCTTGGTGAATCCCGACTATATTGATCTAAAAAGATACATACTGTAGTACCCTCTCCGTCTCGGTTTATAGGGCGTGCACGTAGTTCTGGGTCATCCATTTGACTAACTAAATATGAGTTACTATGTCACAAAAAGTATATCATTGGATTCTTAAGCGGATGTAGTTTCTAAACATATATTGTTCATCACATATATAGCCAGTTAATTTCGCAACCTAGAACGACGTGCATGCCCTGTAAACCGATACGGAGGAAGTAGTAAAAATGAGGTGATTTTACCGAGTGATGGGTGGGGGAGCATGGCCTGTCATGCGGTCCCACATGTCATGATGTACCAAGGCGATGCGCGTGTCCCTCTTGAGGCAGAACAATGGCAGAAGCAATACTACGTGGTTTTCTTGAAGGAGATGATGGCGAAGCGAAGTGTGAAATAATGGTTGCTTCGTTCGTTTGGGAAGGTGCGGCATTGTGATTTGACGTCTCATTGCTCATTACTACTACTGGGGCGGTACGACTAGGGTGTGTCCCCCTGCTGTTCTGCACTGTTATTTGGTGCATGACATGTCGACCCGGTTGTTATATGTCCCACATGTCGGCGACAGGAAGTACGGAATTCATGAATGCGAGCATCGACGGAGGAGTACAAGACACGGCTTGGTTTTTTCTTCTACGCGTGATCCATCGATACAAACCCGGACTAAAAAAGGCGAGGGCGGGTCTTTTCCTGCGTGGCAGGCATGGGAGTTTGGCATAGTCTGTTCGAGGCAACGAGGCAGGAAGGGAAACAAGCAAATAAAGGTTGAGCGAGTTTTGGGAAAATATGATTTTACGGAGTACGTACCCACTATGGAGGTAGTACTACTTACTACTCCCTCCTTTCCAGTTTATAGGGCTCATCTAAAAAAATCCATTTTTCTGTTTTATAAGTCTCAATTCTACTAGTAGTAGTAGTACCATCACATGTTTGGATTTTGATGTGCGTTAAATCACCCAATGCAAGCAGTGTCAAGAGAAAACTCACCAATGCATGTAGAAGTTCATGAAAATTTAGTGGTCATGCATGGATTCGTTCTAATTAATGCCTCGGTAAACATAACTTCTTGAGAAAAATGAGCGTACTAATTACTTGTGCAAACTATGAAATTAATTCCACCACTCACCATCTACCTTGGTTGGAGAGATTTTGAAATTGAGCCATAAACTGGAAAGGATGGAGTAGTAACATATCCTAGGGTATCTTGCTGCACCACAGACTCTAAGGAAATTGTTGTAGTAGTACTACTCCTATATACCACTATACTACTCCTACTACTAAAAGACATATAGTTCAAACAATATGATAATCTCTCTAACCAAGGTAGGGACGAGGAGTAAACGGAGGGAGTAGTAAAATTTTCTCCTCTTCCTGTGAGCCACCGCGCACGTGGGCGAGGGAGCGGACGTAAGGCGTAGTAAGCAAGCTTCACCTCATCCTGCGAGCCACCGCGCCCGTGGGCGGGGGAGACGGCGTACTAAGCAAGCTTCTCCTCATTCTGCGAGTTGACGGGACACATAAAAAGTACGAAATATGTATAGAGCATCTCGAGTGTATAGAGCCTTTCCTCTAAGCTAGGCCCCACATGGTTTGCCTCTTTTTTAACATAACACGTCATGTTGCAATTTTTTTGTTCACCCGTGGTAGACGATCCTCCATCAAGTGGACAACCAGTACACGTGTCAAATTACCACGTGGGCTGCCTTTTCGTACAGAAATGAGCTCCACCGTGTACCCACGCGGGTGTGGTTGGGAAAGAGACGGGAGTACGTGCGCCGTGCGTGCACCTCTTCTCTTTGTGCACGTCCCCCACCTACGTGGGTGTGCATGAGAGAGATACAAACCTAGACATAATGCGCCATCCATCCCCATGCCTCCGCCCAGTCCTCCTCACCTTATCTCTCATCTTTCTCGAGATATCATTTTTTCGATGAAATTCTCGAGATACCATTTTTCCGATGAAATTCTCGAGATATCATTAGTTTTTACACATGGGATTACTCCTGCATGGGTCAATCACAACAGGTGTTTTGTAAAAAAATGCATCTTGATGTTCCGTGCAATGCACGGGCATCTTGCTAGTCCATGAAAACAACACATGGCAAAATTTCACGGCGAACGAGGGATTTGAATCTGCTGGGAGGGGCTGTTTGGATCTTGCCCGGGGTAGCCAAAATATTGGTGACCCGTTTGTCCACCGGTGCCTTTGCCACCGATGAACGAGGAATGGCTCGGGTGCTCATGCATCCTCCAAGGCGCACGTTGGAGACGAGCTCGCATGAGCTGTGCTTTTTTTGTCCCACCACGCCGCCCGAGCCGGCCGCAGACCGACCGACGACCCGCAAATTACGCCATCCAACCGTAGCCACACACATTCTAACCGTAACTCAACCAACCGGACAAAATTCATGCAAACACGGCGATATTTCATATAAACAATGACAGAATTCATATAAAATACCGGATTTTCATACAAACATGACGGATTTCATACATTCAAATCAACTAAGCCATGCAAGTTCTGGACAGCACAATTATATAATACCTGGCCTAAATGGTCGCCCGCCGATCCATTTGTGTTCCTCACGTCCGGTAGCACGATCACCGGACTTCCGGGAGCCCCGGAGGTAAATGCTTTAGTGCAAAGGACGGCTCGCTTCCCCACTGCCCAACGGATATCGTTGGCTGATGCCCAAAATGATGGTGGAAGGGGGCTTCTCCACTTCCGTGGAGCCCATGCGGGGTCGACGAAGGTCCTCGCAACAAAAGGATCCGACAAGACACCTGTTGTGTACATCGGCGTCGCCTCTGCGGTGGCATTCATGGGACCCAAGAGGCGGCGGCCTCCCGTGTTCCACTTCTCCTCGATGATGGCGGCGGACGCGGAGGCGCTGGCCACCGACTTGTCGCTCTCCGCGTACCCGGCTTCTGTCTCTGCTTGCATGGCGCGGCCGCTGGCATGGGAGTCTCGGCCACAGAAACGGGAGATGCGGTCGCAGACACGGGAGGCGCCGTATGAGGCGGCGGCGTGGACGGTAGCGACGACGCCCGTGCGCTGCTCCTCATCGAGCTGGCCTGGAGCGGCGAGTTGCTGAACCGCGTGCCGGCTTGGGGCGGCAACTGGCTCTGTCAGGCGAGGGGAGGGAGGTGGATCAGCGAGCTGCATAGCTCGTATCCGGCGGGCTCGGCAGGCCACCCAGCCGGCTTGGATGTGGGATAACTACTCTTCATAAGCCATTGCAAGAGTGGACAAAATGGTGAAGGACGAGATAGGGGAGCGGGGAGGTGTGCGATTCTTGGCCGACGTTTGGCCTCGTTTAAATAGGAGATTAAATAGACGGCGGACGGGAGGAGCTCGGCCGGCGTTGCGTTTAATGCCGGCTCGGTCATGAACGGATGTGTGTCCACAGTGGGTTTCTCGGCTTCCACACGGGTTTCATGGAGGCGTTTGAATGTGGCAAGGAGGCATGTTCAGTCGGGCGTGCAACGAGTGGCGCCCTCGACTCTGACGTACGACACCGCGCTGTTCTTCCACTGACATGTGAGCTCTTTGGGTACATGGCATGCATGTTAGTGACCCAACGCAGGCAGCGCACGGCAGAGGAACTTTTGGTGGGCCAGGGGGCCAGAAGGGGGCATTTCATAAACCGATGATTGTTCATTGAGTGTGACGTCATCTATTTCATGTAGATAAGCCTACTATATAATGTAAGAGAATTTTAAAATTTTCATATATACGTTGATAGGCTGTTCGATACGTTGTGATTCATAAAGACCGCTGCAAACATTAATGTTCTGCTTATCACAGATAAGATTGATTAATACCCATAACAATCCATGTCCTTAACAAAGGGTGCATGCACGTATAGGTTGAGCGTGTGTCTTGCGTCGTGTTCTGTGTGCATGCAGGCGTGCGAGTGTTGCGTGCGTGCATGTGTACGTTTCAGTGTTGCATGCATGTGTGCGTACATGCGTGTGTTCGTGATTGCATGTGTACGTGTCAGTGTTGCACGCCTGCATGCGTGTGTGTGTTGCGTGCATGCATGTGTACGTGCGGGGTGAGGCTACACATCAGTCGACTGACTTTTTCATCTCTGGTCAGTAGATTTTCCAGCCGTTGGATACGAAATCAAGGGCCTCTAGTTTATCTTCAACCTCCACCCCCCTGAGCCGCCAGCTACCACCGGCCCGCGCCGCCCGCGGCCGGCCC
>NC_057805.1:342337825-342348845 GCF_018294505.1 Triticum aestivum
CTCCAGCGATCCCCACGACACTGCCCAATCACCGCGCCCCCACCGCAGACGACTGCCAACCAGAGATCTCACGACTTCGAATCCCCACCGACCACTAATTTATTACCATTTATGTCCTTCATATACGTGCTGACGGGTGGGCCCTATGGTAATCTGCGCTGCTAAATGTGGACCGTTTGACTGGTCAATTGACCGTGTCATCAACAAATTACGGAGCTGTATGGTGAGCCAGTGACCGTATGATCACCCTAAAATGTTTTTATTAACATAGCACGTACTACCATTTCTTTCTTTCGTATACGCGCTGATAGGTGGGCCCCACAGTTACGTGCCCAGATGGAGCAACACTAGTTGCTCCACGTGGAACATTTGACTGGTCAATTGATTGTGTCATCAACAAAATATGGAGTTGTACGGGTGAGCCGGTGACCATATAATCACGACATGTATTTTTTTAGAACGGTATAGACGCAAGCGCTCATATATACGTGTAAGCACTCACCGCTATAAGTGCACACACGCAGACCCTACCCCTATGAGCACCTTCGAGAGAGTGAGCCAGCATATGATCTTGAGATTTTACGAAGTCACCATAGGTGCCCCATAGTCGAGTGGAACGTCTCCTCCCACTGAATGCACATCGCCGGAAAATACTAAAATTGACCCAGGATAAATGCGAGCACCAGGACTTTAACCCTGGTGGGCTCAGGAAACCATTGTCCTCCTAACCATCCAACCACAGGTTGGTTAGCACCACAAAATGTATGTGGTGACCGTGATGAGCTTATTCTGAAGTCTAGTGACCATATCGTGCTTTCGCTTCAAATACAATGACCGTAAGTGTCTTCAACAAAATGTGGAGCATGCATCAAATATAATGTCCGTCAGTGTCATCAACAAAATACGGAGACGTATCATGAGCTAGATACTGTATGATCACCATGAGAATGTATACGTTGACCGTAATGAGCATATTTTGAAGTACAGTGACCGTATAGTGCTTTCACTTGAAATACAGTGACTGTCACGTGTGAATGTGTCATGGGCATGCATACTTTTAGAGGACCGAGAGATAGTTTGTGTGCGTACGTGAAAGTGGTGTAGAAAGAGGGGGTGTCCGGTGGAGACAAGGAGAGATATACCCTTCGTTTCTCTTTCCCGTGACTAATATTTTATGAGAAAATATAAACATTCACAATGCAGAACAATATTTTTGGATGCACCATGCAATTAACTTTCATGTAGTACTATTGTATATGCTTATTTTCTTAGTGGCCGATTTGCGTGTGTGGTGTGGTGGGCACATCATTTCTAGTTGGGGTGGGCACATCATTTCTAGTTGTGGTGGGTCAACATGAGTACTCATGGGTCGGTTCCATCCTGCGCCACATAGGTTGGACCGAGACGCATTATACGAAGACCCATGTGGAGGACTCGGCGTACAACACGAAGCTACCAGAGTAGTGGAGGACTCTATCCCCACTGGTGATAAGCCGACTATATATGATTTGTAACCCTAGGCCCCGAGTATGTTATAGAAGCCTGGGGGCTAGTTCGTCGATAGTATATACACACGCACAATGCCTGGTATTCACGTGTACTTTGTACACACCCCTATCACTAATATACAGTACCAAGAGTAGGCTTTTTCCTCAACTGCAAGGGTCCGAACTTGGGTAAAACTTTGCCTCGTATTACCATCCAGCCTAACAGTCAAGGATATCCTACCGAATGATCTGATGGAATCATATCTGCCAACTACTAAGAGAGAGGTGTGTCTGTGGGGGGGGGCAATGTGTGCGAGAGAGGCCTAAAGATAATGTGCGTGCGGGAGACACGTAGGCACATATATGTGCGTATAGAGGGCTAGTAGAGACCGTGCGTGTGTATATATGCATGTGAGAGAAATAGTGTTTTCCAACTGAGATTAGTGAAAAGAGTGGTGCATTGCAGTCAGAAAGAGAGAGAGAGAGAGAGAGAGAGAAAGTGTGTGTGCGTGAGACACCCCGACACCCCGGGAGAGATTGTGAGCATGTGTGAAAGAGAAATGCCGATGTATATAAAGTGTGTGCACTTATGCATTAGATAGAGAGATATATGGCGCGTTTGTGAGAACGGGCCAAGGCATAGTGCATCTACGTGTAAAAGGCGCTTCTACGCATTAAATTAAAATATAAATGGCATTATTATTTTTGGATGGGATCACGAATTTTGAATTTGCGTATGAACGAAAATCGGTCTATCAGACACCCATACTCTATTGAATTCTAGCATGTGCATGTGTTTATTTCATATTATTGATCCATAGAGTGAGGGCGGTTTGAAATACAGGCAATGCATTGCTTTTGCAATTCATATATAAACATTAATTAGTGCACTCCATGTTGTTAGTGTGAAGCACTTTATACATTTGTCACTTACATGGATACATTCCAAATTGCTAGCTACGAAACAGAATACATGTTGAATTCAACATAAAGGGGGTTTCGAAGATTCGAATTCATAGGAAGTGCATTCATCTATTTGAACCCGAGATAATGGCATTTGTAAATCAGATCTAAAAGGGGGCATCAATCTTTGTTGTGCGTTTGAACATGCTATATATTCATACGCATGTGTAACTATTTTTTTTGCAACCAAGGAGATTATATCTGGAACCATGCATGAACTGAGGTAAGTTGCATATTCTTTAATATATACTCATGTACAATGTATATTCAAATGTACCCCCTCCATTCCAAAATAATCATAGTTTTAGGATTTTCAAGAGTAAAGATTTGTGAAGTTTTACAAATCTTGAAAGTTCAATTCAAGAGAACCGAAAACGTTAATGCTTCTGCTCCCAAATATTGAACGAAGAGCCAAATAAGCCTCTGGTCACCCGAAACCGCGCGAGACTAATGTTTGGTGGTAGGAAATTACTGTCCTCATTCTGGCCCGTGTAGCCGATTGGCCCGATGTCCAAAGGTCTAAACCGGGGTAGGTTTGTAACTTCACCAAGACGCCAGTCTCAACCACCTCCGAGAAGCATTCATATGCCGTGGGCGCCTAAACACCCATGCGCTCGACCAAAATCTATCCCGCCCACCATTTGGGACACCTGAGATTACTGCCCTACCCCCAACCCGCAATATGTCCAAAATTTTAGATGGGGGCAAAGTTTGTAACTTTCCCCAAATTTCAGACAAGCGCATCTCAAACCGAAACATTGTTCCCCCTTAGTTCCCCCTCCCTCCGTTTCCACATTCATACTCCGTGGGCACCAAAACGCCCTCTCCACCAGCAGCGAAACCCCAGCCTCCTCCGTCCTCCACCCCATCGCGCCCAATCCACCGCCCCCCTCCTCCATCACGGCGGAGCCGGTACCCCGACGTCGTCGTCCAACGCAACCGCAACCGCAACGCCCTCAAGGACTTAGCAGATGAAGCCGAGGCAGAGCTTCCTCCACGACGCCGACGCCGACGTGCGCCGTACCAGAACCACTTCGACCACACCATCCTGCGCCTCACCGCTGCCGCTCCACTGTCACAACCGTCCATCGCACCAGAGTTGTTCCCGCTACGCCATTGTTTGCTGCCTCGGATCTGGTTCCCCGCCGCTGACAGACGGCCACCGCACCATACTCAACAACTTGGCCAGGGTTCGTCCAAGGCTCCACCGCCCTCCACAACTTCTTGTTTCCAGCGAACCACAAGAAGATCGTTGGAAAAACAGAAGGAGGACACATCACTGCCAGCAGAAAGAGGTACTGCTCTTCACTTATTCGTGCAAATCTTACGTCTCTGCTCGCACCGTATTTATCCCACGAAAGAAACTAGTTGAGCGCTTCTTACTGCATCTTCTTCATGATACTAAATGCACAAGGTTTCCTCCCATTTACTATTTCACCTTTGCTAGAGGTCAGTAGCCTGCCTAGATTTCAATTCAGGGTCAGTCGAATCGCAATTAAAAGAAGCAGCACCCGCTTAGGCGCGCGGAGCACCTAGTCTGCCTATTCGCCGGGGAAGCAGCGCATTGGTGTCTATCATAGGGGTGTGGGGCGCAGGACCTGCTTGCGCCCAATCTGGAGGTCGGCGGGGCTTGAAGGGATGGCCGGGGGCGGTGCCAAGCACGGCGGTGCGGTGAGGTCGAGGGGAGGGCGGAGGCAGGGGACCTGGGCCAGTGGTCGCTAGCATTTCGAGGAAGATTGTAACACTAACTGGCTGGAGGTAGACGAAGGCGATCTGCCCGTTCTTTGTACATCGGACGGTGCAGAAAAATGGACTGACCTATTTGTTTTCAGTCGATTGTTATTTTCATAGAACCACACCTTGTGGTGTGGTAGAGGAGCATCTGCATTTCCCAGCCATCCCTGTGCTCATATTTCAAAATCCTAGAATCTAGTAATTTCGTGTGACATCCATGTTGTAGAGCTATCATATGTCTCCCGTCATGTATTTCTCACCGACCTGCTATCTGCTACCTTTACACTGTACTACTTGTGTACGCACTTCACCCATACTCACACTATTGTTTTTTTATGCATGGGTATTTCAGACTCTGACGTGGTGTTGATGAATACAAAAAAGAAAAGACAGAAGTCGCTGTAGTGTAATTCGAAGATAAGCACTAAGCGTTTCAGCGCTCTAGAGGGTGCAGTGTTAGCAGATGGAGACACTAAACGTAGCTCTGCAGTTGATGATCTCAATTGCCACACACAACCATCCCAGGTGCTTGCTTTAACTTCGTGCTGTCAAATGTGGTTGCATGTTGCATATGGTGTCTAGCTTGTATTGCTTCCAATTTGGTTAAATTGCATCTTCTTACTTTACACATTATACCTTTGATAATGACATGCCTTCCTGTTTTTGATACATACTACATATGTCTATTAACCATGTTCGTACATCAAACTAATGCTCTTTTGTATCCCTCATCAATCACTTATGATGAGACAGTCACCCCAGTGGCTTACTGTGAGACCCGCTACTCGTCTAAAGAGTGCAGTGTCATCCTCCCCACATGATTCTCAATAAACAGCAAGGCTAAATGAAGATAGTCAACGTAGCTCTCTAGTTGATGACCGCAATTCCCCCACACCACCATCGCAGGTGCTTGCTCTTACTTGGCAGTGTGATATGTGGTTGCATCTTGCATATGGTGTCTACCTTGTAATCTTTTAATTAGGGTAAATTGCATCTGCTTAGTAAACACATTATACCTATGAATATGACATGCCTTCCTATTTTTGGTACATACTACATCTTTCTATTAACCATGTTCTTGGATCAAACTACTTTTCTTGTGTATCCCTCATCAATCACTTCTGACGAGACACCTTCAAGTTGACAGTGTAATATTGGTTGCATCTTGCATATCATTTCAAACATGTATTGCCTCTAATTTGTTGAAGTGCCACTTATAATGAGACACATCTAACTTGGTAGAGTGATTTTGGTTGGATGTTTCATATGGTGTCTAGATTGCATTGCTTCCAATTTGTTGAAATGCCTTCTGCTTAGCGTTTTTCGTACATATTCCATCCTCCTACAATGTGGTTGCCATACATAAAAGTTGTGTTTGTCAGTATCATGCATCAATGAATTTGGAAGTGCGAATTTCATTCCTTTTTCTTGTGTGTTTACTTGACAAGGAAAAATCTAAAAGGACGAAGGCATGGAATGATGGTGGTCTTCTGGAGCAACCGAAACAGATGATCTCTGCATATTCTCCTGCTACTCCTACTGCAGTGCAAGTTCCAAATCTCATCTCTCCTACTCCACAACCCCATGTGCTTGCTCTAACATGGCAGTGTGATATCTGGTTGCATGTTGCATATGGTGTCATGCTTGTATTGCTCCTAATTTGTTAAATTGCATGTCCTTAGCTTACACATTATACATGTGAATATTACACGCCTTCCTGTTTTTGGTACATACTACATCTGCCTATCACACCATGTTATTACATCAAACTATTGTTCTTGTGTATCCTGCATCTATCGCTTATGATGAGAAAGTCACGCCCATGGGTTAGTATGAGACGCGCTACTCTTATAAAGAGTGCAGTTTCATCCTCTCCACATGATTCTCAAGAAACAGCAAGCCTAAATTAAGATATTGAATGTAGCTCTGTACTTGAAGACCGCACTTCCCCTACACCACCATCGCAGGTGCTTGCTCTAACTTCGCAGTGTGATATGTGGTTGCATGTTGCATACGGTCTCTAGCTTGTAATGCTTCTAATTAGGGTAAATTGCATCTGCTTAGTTTACACATTATACCTGTGAATATGACATGCCTTCCTATTTTTGGTACACACTACATCTATGTGTTAACCATGTTCTTACATGAAACTACCTCTCTTCTGTATCCTGCATCAATCACTTACAATGAGACACCTTTATTCGTTGCATATTGCATATTATTTCTAGCCTTTTTGCTATGTATTGCTTCTAATTTGGTCAAATACATTTGTTAGGCCACCCTTTTAATTTGGCAGAGTGATATTGGTTTCATCTTTCATATGGTTTCTAGCTTGCATTGCTTCTAACTAGTTCAAACACCTTGTGCTCAGTTTACAGTTTATACATCATACATGTCAATATGTCACGCCGTCCTGTTTTTCATACATATTCCATCCTCCTATCATGCGTCTGCCTTACATGAAAGTAGTGTTCATCAGTATCATGCATCAATGAGTTCTGAAGAGCAAATTTTATTCCTTTTTCTTGTGGGTTTGACTTGACAAGGCAAAATCAAAAAAGAGGATGGAAAAGAGTAAGGAAGGCGATGATGGTGGTCCTCTACAGCAACGTAAACGGAGCATCTGTACGGATTCTCCTTGTACTGCTAGTGCATTACAAGTTCCAAGTATCCGCTCCCCTACTCCACCATCCAAGGTGCTTGATCTAACTTGGCAGTGTGATATCTGGTTGCATGTTGCATATGGTGTCTAGCTTGTATTGCTCCTAATTAGTGTAAACTGCATCTGCTTAGCTTACACATGATACACGTGAATATGACACGCTTTCCTGTTTTTGGTACATACTATATCTATCTATCACACCATGTTCTTACATGAAACTACTCTTCTTGTGTATCCTGCACCAGTCACTTTTGATGGGACACCTTTAAGCTGGCAGTGTGATATTGCGTCTTGAATATGATTTCTAGCATGTAGTGCTTCTAGTTTGATGAATGCCACCTATGACGAGACAGTTTTAACTTGGCAGAGTGATATTGATTGCACCTTCCATATGGTGTCTAGCTTGCAGTGCTTCTAAGTTGTTGAAGTGCCTTCTGCTTAGTTACCACATCATAGGTGTGAATATGTCAAGTCGTCCAGTTTTTTGTACATATTCCATCCTCGTATCATGACTTTGCCTTTCATCAGAGTAGTGTTCGTCGTATCATGCATGAATGAGTCCTGAAGAGCGAATTTTATTCCTTTTTCTTGTCGGTTTGACCTCACAATGCAAAATCAATAAAGCGGATGGAAATTGGTAAGGCATTGGATGATGGTGGTCCTTCCGAGCAACTGAAACGGAGGGTCTCTACAAATTCTACTCTGCCATCCTCCCAACAAGATTCGCAAGACAAGCAAGGCTAGACAGTCAACGTAGCTGTGTAGATGATGAGCACATCTCCCCTACTCCACAATCACAGGTGCTTGCTCTAACTTGGCACTATTATATGTGGTTTCATGTTGCGTACGATGTCTAGCTTGTATTGCTTCTAACTTTGTTGAATTGCATCTGCTTACTTTACACATAATGCATGTGAATATGACATGTGTTCCTGTTTCTAGAACGTACTATATCTGATCACACCATGTTCTTACATCAGACTACTGTTCTTGCATATCCCGCATCAGTCACTTATGATAAGGCACCTCTAAGTCGCCACTGTGATATTGGTTGTGTCTTGCATATGATTTCTAGCATGTACTACTTCTAATTTGTTGAAACGCCAGACAATTTGAACTTGGCAGAGTGATATTGGTTGCACCTTTCATATGGTGTCTAGCTTGCAGTGCTTCTAATTTGTTGAAATGCCTTCTGCTTAGTTACCACATCATAGGTGTGAATATGCCATGTCGTCCTGTTTTTCGTACATATTCCATCCTCGTATCATGTGTTTGCCTTTCATCCGAGTAGTGTTCGTCAGTATCATGCATGAATGAGTTCTGAAGAGTGAATTTTATTCCTTTTTCTTATCGGTTTGACTTCACAATGCAAAATCAATACAACTGAATGAAATTAGTCTGGCAGTGGATGATGGTGGTCCTTCGGAGCAACTCAAACAGATGGTCTCTACAGATTCTACTCCGTCATCCTCCCAACAAGATTCGCAAGACAACACAAGGTTGGACAATCAGCGTAGTTGTGTAGATGATGAGCACATCTCCCCTACTCCACCATCACAGGTGCTTGCTCTAACTTGGCACTATTATATGTGGTTGCATGTTGCGTATGATGTCTAGTTTGTATTGCTTCTAACTTTGTTGAATTGCATCTGCTTACTTTAAACATAATGCCTATGAATATGACACATGTTCCTGTTTCTAGAACATACGTGTAGATGATGAGAACATCTCCCCTACTCCACCATCACAGGTGCTTGCTCTAACTTGGAACTGTTATATGTGGTTGCGTGTTCCGTATGATGTCTAGTTTGTATTGCTTCTGATTTTGTTGAATTGCATCTGCATTGCTTAGAACTTATACCTGCAACGATCACTTACCCATAAGACACATTTAACTTGGGAGTGTGATGTAGGTTGCATCTTGCATTGTCTTCTAGCTTGTACTGCTTCTAATTTCTTTAAATGGCACTTACGACAAGACACTTTTTACCTGATAGAGTGATATTGGTTGCATGTTCATATGGTGCCTAGCTTTTCTTTCTTCTAATTTTGTTGAAATGCCTTCTGCTTGCTGTTTTTCATACATATTCCATCCTCCTATCGTACGTCTGAATATGCAATGCTATCTTTTTTATATATTCCATCCTCCTATCATGCGCTTGCCTTACATCAAAGTAGTGTTCGTCTGTATCATGCATCAACCAGTTATGCAGAGCTAATTTTATTCATCTTCTTTTGGTTTTGACTTCATAAGGCAATATGAGAAAATAGGAAGGAAATGAGTAAGTTAGGGGATGTTGGTGGTCCTCCAGACCGACGCAAACCGAGACTCTCTAGATTTGCCACTGCTACTGCTAATGAAGTTGAAGTCCCAAGTCTACATGATGACTTCATCTCCCGTACTCCACCATCGCAGGTGCTTGCTCTAAGTTGAGAGTGTGATAATTGGTTTCATGTTGCATATGTTGTCTAGCATGTATTTCTTCTATTTTGATTAAATTGCACCTGCTGAGTTTAGACGTTATACATGTGCATATGACATGCTTTTCTGTGTCTAGAATACACTGCATCTATCAATCATACCATGTTCTTACATCAAAGTACTGTTGTTGTGTATCCCGCATCAGCCACTCATGATTGGATGCTTTTAACATGGCAGTTTGATAGTGGTTGCATCTTGCATTGATTTCTATGTTGTACTGCTTCTATTTTTTTGAAATGCCACTTATGACTAGACACTTTTAACTTGGCAGAGTGATATTGGTTGCATCTTTCGTATGGTGTCTAGCTTGCATTACTTCTATTTCTTGAAAATCCTTCTGCTTAGTTTACACATCGTAGCTGTGAATATGTCATGCCGTCCTGTTTTTTCTTACATATTCCATCCTCATACGGTTGTATTACATCAAAGTATTGCTTGTTTGTATCATGCATCAATGAGTTCTGAAGAGCGATTTTATTCTTTTGTGTTGTGGGTACGGCTTGACATGGCAAAGTTAAAAAAGAGCAAGGAAAAGAATATAGTAGGGAATTGTGTTACTCGTTGGGTGAAACGGAAAAGGATCTGCCCTCGAGATTCTGCTGGTACTTATAGTGCGGTAGAAGGTCCAAGTCCACCGGCTAAATCTACAAACACAGTATCACTTGCTCCACCAGCTGCAGCATCCGCTTCAACTGTACCAGCATCTCAACGAGTTACTCGTTCATTTGCTCTGGAACTGGCCAGTTCCCAAGCTGCCTTCACACCTAACACTACTTTCGATGCACTACTAACACAACAGGACTTCGTAAGATCAGATGAACCTCATGAGCATCAACACCAAGACGGTACCTGATCGAGTCAAGTTGCAGTTGCATGCTCCTTTATATGTACTCTCACAGTTTGATGTGCACTAACACTTTCCATATTCGTTATTGAACTAGCACCACGGTGCAAGCGGAAACAGACATCAGGGATAATGCTTGACAGAATAACAAAATCTAAAGGAGGAAGAATGGAGGTCCATTTTGAGGCAGGTTTAAAAAGGCCACGTGATGCTACAGAGTCAGCCAGGTTAGTATCAGAGGCAGCCGTTGCCGTTAGGTGTCACGCACGTATCCTCCCAACGTGGATCCAGTACAGGAATGAGAAAGATAATACCCAGTTTAACACCTTCCTTGACCATTTATCTGTAAGTAATGTTATTCATCACAATTTGTAATATTGTCTTGCTCTGTGCCATACTTTCTAGCTTCCTCCTAATAAGACTCACATTCTTTTTTCAACAAATGAGGTTCAAGTTGGATCCGAAAGATGATGCAACTAAAGAAGCATGCAGTCATGTTTTTCAGTCTGCTCTGCCACTACTAGGGAAAAGCTTATACACAGGATCTTACCAGCAGCGAGTTTTAAAATAAGGCGCTGCTGCAATGTAGCAGTAGCGCGCTCCGGCAGTACTCGCTGCTGAAATAGACGTAGCAGTAGCGCGCCTCCTATAAGCCACGCTACTGCTATAATTCCCACGACCCCGCCGCGAAGCTAGTTCTAGCAGCAATGCGTTTATTCGGACCGCGCTACTACTAGGTAGTTTAGCAGTAGCGCCTTTGCCTTTAGAGCGCTACTTCTAAAACTAGCTATTCCAACCCCCCATGCTCTCTCCTCTATCCGATCCACACTCACATTCACACTCACTCC
>NC_057805.1:342349153-342351839 GCF_018294505.1 Triticum aestivum
CCCCGTCGGCCGCCGTCGCCTACCCCTCTTCCCTCTGTGCCGCCGTCAACTCCTCCTCCTCACTGGACTCGGTACCACCCTCCTCCTCCGTCCTTCCTCGACTCGCTGCCGCCCGGCCCCTCCTTGCACTGCCTTCCTCCTCCGTCCTACTCTCTTCTCCCTCCTCGAGTTGCCCCTCCTTCTCCCTCCTCCCTGCTACATTTTGATTTAGTAGGCTAGTTCATATGAAACATTTTGATTTAGTTGATTTAGTAGGCTAGTTGATTTAGTTGATTTAGAACATTTTGATTTAGTTGATTTAGTAGCCTAGTTGATTTAGTTGATTTAGAACATTTTGATTTATTTGATTTAGTAGGCTAGTTGATTTAGTAAATTTAGTAGGCTAGTTGATTTAGTTGATTTAGAACATTTTGATTTAGTTGATTTAGTATGCACCATTTTATTGTTATTTTTTCTGTACATGGATAGGTAGATTCTTTTGTTTTTTTGTAACAAGTTATTTTTTGGCAAAATGTAGGTGCCAATTTAGTTAAATTTGCCACTTGTTTTTTAATCAATTATCTTAGGCAATAGGGGCCAAAATAGATGAAATGTCTTGGTAGGTGCTACCCTTATTTGGTACCCTTATAATTGTCCATAAAATTGCTTCTCGCGGAAGAACCAAAAATATCACATGCTACTGTTTTTCTTTCCTGTGAAGTGGATCGTTAATCCTTTGCTCATATTGCTTTAGGAAAATGGCGCCGCCACCACCACCACTATGTCGACTGTGCAAGTCAAGGTGCGCCAGCAGCCTTGCAACTGGCAAGTTATTTTTATACTTACAAATGCAAATTATCCGATGATATGCTTAGTGAATCCGATGATATGCTTAGTGTAGAGTCCAATGATATGCTTTGTGGAATCTAGTCGATGATATGCTTTAGTGTAGAGTCTGATCACATGCTTATTAGTGTAGAATCCAAGGAACTATTAATAGTGTAGATAATCCATATATACTTATTAGTAGAATTCATGATTAATTAGTACAAATGCGTAGTGTGTCTTTTGATAGTGTAGAAATCTAGACTTAATAGAAATATATTTGCAAGAGTATGTGCGAAGCTATTTATTAATTGATATGTTTTTCTTATTCAGAAATTGCCAAAGAACCTATCTGTGAGTTGTGGTATCGAGCATGATGAAGAAGGCTCAGCTGGACTACGCCTTACCGCAAGGGGCTCCGTCACCACCTGTACTTACCGCATGGACACAGACGGTCGCACACACTTAAACTCGGTTGGGTGGAAGAGATTCCTCGTTGGCAAGAATCTTCGTGTTGGACAGGCCATCCTAATTACTATCAGGAACACCCACCGCCCAGGCTTGAGGATGATGATCGGCGTAGATATCATCTAGAACTACATATGTGTGTGTGGCTATATCATCTAGAACTACATATGATGATTGTCGTTGATATCATGTAGAACTACATATGATGATCGTAGTCGATATCATCTAGTACTGCTTGAGGATGCATGTTGAGTATATATGAAATTGTTATCTAGTACTCCCTCCGTTCCAAATTACTCATCATGGTTTTAGTTCAAATTTGAAGTAAAACCACGACGAGTAATTTGGAACCGAGGGAATACTACCTAGTACCTATAATGCTTTATGGCTTTATGAAATTGATATCTAGTAGTACCTAGTATCTCGAAATTGCAGTTTGTTGAAGCTAAAACGGGGTGGAAATGATGAAAGATATAGCAGTAGCGCGGGGCTAGGAAATCGCTAGAGCTAACTAATAGTAGCGCATTCCGGAAAAGCGCTGCTGATATAGTCAGTAGTAGTAGCGCGGGTACGGACATCGCTACTACTAAGAGTTAGCTGTAGCGCCTTATTGGTAGCGCGGCCGCCCGCGCTACTGATAGCCTCAAAACCCGCGCTACTACTAGGGTTTTCCCTAGTAGTGTGCGACAGTATCAAATCTCACTTTGAAGAAAAGGCTAACAATGAAATCGCCCAAACATCTCCAGTGGAATATATCACAGATGAAGACTGGTGTAACATCCCAAATTTTAAATTTGGTATGTTATACATAGATCATCTTGCATATCATATTTTATTGCATTTGACGAATCCTCGATAAATCCTAAGCAACTCAAGGACCCTCGGAGAGAGTTAGGGATTTTCTCGAATTTTCATTTTGGTTTTCATCAAATAATAAAACGAGGATTTTGGTTTTAATTATTTTTCTCTCCGGAAAATGTTTTATTAAAAATAAATGAGAGGAGAAAATATGACTTCTCCAAAACAATTGAAATATTGGAGGAAAAAAATGTTAAAATCATTTATTCAGATTTTATTTGCAATTTTAATTGCATTAAAAAATATTGCATGTTTTCAAAAAAAATTGTGTCAAAAAATGTTCACCCTGTTCTAAATATTCTAACTAGACGGGGAAATTTTTTTTACCTTTTTTGGATTTTTATTTATTTTTCTACGAATATTTTTCGGCGGAACGTTTAAAAAAAATTGCGCCGCGCCCGACCGGCCGAGGCCCAGCCGAGCCGCCGGCCCACCCCGCGTCTCCTCCCCGCGTACGCCAGCGCCGTCGTCGCGCCGTGTCCAGCTCGAGCACGGGAGCCCCGCCGCCTTGCCCCCTCCTCCAAGCCGCCACCCCCCTCTTATAAGCCGCCGCCGC
>NC_057805.1:342352326-342359699 GCF_018294505.1 Triticum aestivum
CCCCGCCGCACCCCGCCGCCCTCGCCGGAGCCAGCCGGAGCCCTGCCCCGACGAGGTACACCTCGCCGTCGTTTGCCGGTTTTGTTTAAAAAAACCGTTCGTTTAAAAAAAACCCTAGATCGGTTTATTTCTTCGGTTTTGTTATTTTGTGAACGTTCACCGACCCGTTCGTTTTAACGAACGCGTTTGTTTTAACGAACGCGTTCGTCGGATTTTCTCTGTTAACGAACGTCCGTTCTTTACCCGTTCGTCCGTTTTTTCTTTTTTGTCGGATTTTTCCTGATTATCTCAGATCTCGATTTCTGATCGGATCTTCATTTTTGTTTAACTTTTCGCTCGTTTATCGGAATTAGGCGATTCAAGCGCCTAGAGTTTCGTCTCGAAATTCTCTTTCCGTTTAACCTACTCAAACAAGTTTTTGCTACTGTAAAATTTGACCTAGATTCAGATTAGTAAACGAAGCTTGTTTCTTTCGCCGTTTGACTTTCGTTGCTTCGTTCGAGTTGATTCTTTTCGCAAACCGGAGTTCTTAAGTTGAACTTTCTGGTTGGATTTTTCATTCGAGTTTTACCTGTGCATTAGATGAGTGCTTATTGTTTGCTTGTTTGTTTGCGATAGAGTACCCGGAGTGTGCCGCTTGTTACTTCGAATCGCTAGGTTTCGCGGATCATCAGCAAGGCAAGTAACACTTTGATCATACCTTCCATACCCAGTTTTTATTGCATTATATCTATTTTCCTCAAACATTGCATGATTAGGATCTAATTAAATTGTGGGAATTGGGAAGTAGTTGCGGTAGTACCCATTACCTGTGTTATTTATCAAACCCTTGGGAGTTACTTCTACGTTGCTATTATATTGCCATGCTATGCTCGTAGACGTGGATTGGGTTTGAGTGAAATTCATGACAGATGTGAGATTGTTAATAATGGTTTACCTAAGGTGGCAACTAAAAATCACATCTGGGTGGATTGAGGCACCTGGAGAATCCAGTGTTGTCTGTGTGTATAAGGACCGCCACCCAGGCTCAAAGGGATCATAAGATTATTCATGCTAGAAACTTTCGTGTGCAGCCACAAGCTATTATGGGCTCTAGCATAGTTGAGTAGGTTACATGATCTCTTGAAGAGGTGGGCTAGCGGATGTAGGGGAAAGTAGGTGTAACTGTCCACCCGGAGTAAAGAGTGATTGTTCCTGAAAGGCTGTGTCTCGGTCATCCGTTTCTCAAACATTATGTAGTGCGAGAATCAAGCGGAGGCGATCGAGTCTCGTGGGGAAAAGTGCGCAAACCTCTGCAGAGTGTACAAACTAATCATGGTTAGCCGTGTCCCCGGTTATGGACAACTTGAGTATCTAGTACTTGGATTATCATGTGAATCTCATCACCATGTTACTTTTAATTAATTTTGCCGGGTTAATGATGATTCTTAATTGGGATTGAGATGCTGTCAACCATCTCAATGTTCAACAACCACCATGATAGTTAAATAAAATTTATTCCTTTGCAGTAGGGAAAATTGGCTTTTTCGCAAAACCATAACCATAGAGCTTTCCACCAGCCAAATATGCATGTAGTATAGCATCACTATGTCCATTATTCTCTATGTGTTATTTTGCCAGCATATTCTATGTGCTGACCCGTTTTCGGGCTGCAACGTTTCATGTTGCAGACTTTTCAGACGACGAGTAAGGTGCCTTAGGTCGTGGTCTTATACTCAGTGATGCCGCTGGAGTTGATGGACTCACTTATCTGCCAAGTCTTCCGCTGTTATCGTATTTAGATGGCCTTAAGCCATATTTATCATACTTATTCTCTTTGGAGATATTCGATGTAATAAGTGTGTGATTGCTACTCTGTTATAAATCCTCCATTTGTACTGTGCGTGTCAGCATTACTGATCCAGGGATGACACTGGTGCACAGCAGCACAGACCATTTGAGGTCTGGTCGCTACAACTAGACAGGCCTTATTAAACACTGGTCTGATCCAAAGTATCAGGTAGGGTATATGTATTTGATCAGACCACATATTGAACTTGTATTTATGTATGTGCCTTACAAGTGTATCTTCTTCTAGGCTAGCTGTTTGAAGAACAAGACCAACCGTTCTAAAGTGAAATTCTAACAGACAATAGGATCTCGTAGCTATATTGCACACTGCGAGGCTCTTGTAAATAGCTGCTAGTTCCTTCTTTTTTCTGTGCCATATTATCGTTTCTATATTGACTTGTTCCAAATACAGAGGAAAACCCATGCGGACCAAAAAGAACCTGAACCGAATGCAGTGCAAATCTTCAAGGATTGCCACACCAGCAACATGAAGGGCATGAGCACACCAGTTCAAGCCGTTGTTGTAAGTCCTTAGTCCTCCTGCCTTTGAACTGATTGGTACTGTGATGTGTTCATTTAACTGCTTAGTTTGCAGCCAATGTCAGTTACTCTGTTCAGTTTTATACACAGTTGTCTTAACGTATCATTTCACCTTACATGGTTTAAAAGAGATGAAGGATATTCTTTTGGTCTTGATCTTTAATCTAGTTGTGATGTTCACGTGCGCACACAATGATACAATAGCCTGTTTGTTTTATATCTGTTTGCCCATGATATGAATGATGTCATACTATGTTCAACCTACTTTAAACCATGTCTCTTTATCCTTAGATGTAAACGAATGTGAGGAAATAGACAATACAGTAGGCATGCTACATGGACATATGTTCCGAAAGTGATTTTATTATGTAGTTGGCACTACAATACATACTAATGTATTACAGTAGTTCACCAAAATAAGTTATGTATAAACGTGAAACCTACTTTGTTTGTTTTTGTCTCATTAGTAACAAATCTGGTGCACTAATCTACAAGTTCAAACTTCCAGCAAGCTATGGAACAAATGATTGAACAGCCACAACCACCTGAAGGTGACGAGGCTACCACAAGCACAATGTCGCCTCTTGCTGCAGTGCATCGGTATCTCTCCACAAGCACAATGTCACCTCTTTGCTGCAGTGCGTCAGTACCTCTTGCTGAAGGTGACAGGCACGCGAGGGCTCTCACAAGCGCATTCGCGGCGTCGGCCATCACGACGATCCGGCGTTCCTGAAGTCCTTCGCCGGGGACGACGACATTCCCGCTGGCGTCACTACGCAGCAGGAGCTGGTCAACGGCTTGATGAAGCTGCTCAAGATCAGCGATGCCTTGGTTGACAAGGCGACCAGCCTCGTCGAGCAACTCATGGTGACAATGCGAAGCTCCTCAAGTTGGTCGGCGAGAAGGAGGAGGAGGCCGCCGCCTAGAAGATGCTGCATGAGCAGAGCAGTGCCTCGGAGATGACGCTGAAAGCGGTCATCGAGGAACTGATGGGTGGCTTGAGGAAGCTCTGGATCGAGCGCGAGCAGGAGGTGGAGGAATCCATGGCTGCTTTCAAGCAAAGTCGTGAGGAATTGAAGGAGGTGGAGGATTTTGCCGCCCGGTGATCCATCGACGAGTAGAGACAGTAGCGACCCAGATCGTTGTCTGCAATTTCCTTCTTCTCTTGCCCCCGTGTCTTCCGGGCTTTGTCGCATGTGGCATTTTAAATTATCCGGAATATGTAAGACAATTATTATCTACGACATTGTAAATTTGTCGTCGTATTATCTGTTGCCATTTTAATTGTGGTCGTATTATCCGTTACCCTATGTGGCAATTTAAATTAGGGCGGAATATGAGTTGAAAACATGAACAAAGCAAATGCTGCCATGGGATCAAAAGCAAACACCCTCCGTCTAGGTGCTTTAGTTAACCCATTAATGGAGAAGTTGTGAGCGAGGCGGGCGGCGGCTGGTGCATGGAGGTCAAAGAGCTCGCTTCCCGGTGAGCATGGGCGGCCTTGCTGCTCGCACGTGTCCCGTCGAGCCTACGAGGTGGACAGGATGCACGTGTTCCGTCGAGCCTGCGCGGCGGACTGCTCGCATGCGTCCCATCGAACCTGCACGGCGGACTTCTCGCGCTCGTCCCGTCTAATCAAACAGCTGCACGCACGCCACCGGGTATGGTTAAATTTCGACATGGTAAATATAATACAACCGTTTGTGATATTAACGTGTCAGCTTTTTATTTCAAAAAGGACTTTGTTGGCTACTAATGTGTGCGCCTCTTCTCAAACTGGATGATTTTTTTACCACGGCATATATGTGCCATGTCATGAAACCATGCCAAGTTTCATGTTTTTTGGGTGACTTTTTAATTTACTGGGATCTAAAAACCGAGATTTTCATTGTTTTAGGATGACGACAAGTTTGTAATTCATTCTCATTCCTTAAACGAGACCTAAACATGCACCCAATGACACATGTACGATTTCCCACCCATGTTGCTTCACGGGAGCATGTGGTTGTAGTTCAAATTTGAATTATGGACTACATTAAATGCATAGAAAACTTAGTAATTAGTAATATATGTACAATGGCCAAACGAACCCTGAACAGTTTCAAATTTCAGCCCGACACTCCTGTTATTCTATGTTGCCTGTAGAAAACAAAGTTCAAGGCGAGAAGAGGCACCGATTATCGTTTCAACCACAAGAGGGGCATGTTTCCCTACCTGAACCACGAGGGTTGCGACAGGCTCCGGTTTGTAAAAGGCTTGTAATATAGCTTCGCCCAAATTGGGCAATTATATATACCATGTAGTGACACCATGCCAAGTTTCATGATTTCCTGGTGAGTTTTGGATTTACGGGCATTTAAAAACCGAGATTCGCAATGTTTGTGGCCAGGACAGGATGGCGAGACGGTTGAATTCGTTCCCATTCGTTCCATGGGACATAAAGATGCACCCCAAGGAAACATGTACATTTTTATAGCCATTTTGGTGCACTGGAGCATGTATTTGTAGTTCGGATTTGAATGATGGACATTAAATGCTGCCTAGAAAACTCAATTAATGAATAAAAAAGGTCAAACGAACCCTGAATAATTCCAAAGTTTAGCGTGAATCTCCAGTTGTTCCGTGTCGCGTGTAGAAGAAAATACGAGGCTAAAAGAGAGAGTGATTATCATTTGGCCCACAAGGGGACACTTTTCCCTATCAAAACCATGAGGGTTCTTGTGACAGGCTCCGGTTTGTAAGAGGTGTGTAATAAAGCTTTGCCCGAATTGGCAATGTTTTTACCATGACATATATGTGCCATGACGTGACACCATGCCACCTTTGATGACTTTCAGGTGAGTTTAGGATTTATGGGGACTTAGAAACCGAGATTCGAAATGTTTGAGGACGAACCAGGACACCGGTACGGTTGTAATTCGTTCCCATTCCTGGCATGAGACCTAAACATGCACCCAAGGACACATGTATAATTTTTCTAGCCATTTTGGTGAACTGGAGCATGTATTTGTAGTTCAGATTTGAATTATGGACATTAAATGCCTAGGAAACTCAATTAGTGTGTAAAAAGGCCAAACGAACCCTGGATAAGTTTAAATTTCAGCACGGATATCCTGTTGTTCCATGTTGCCCGTGGAAGAAAATACAAGGCGAAAAGAGGCAGTGATTACGTTTCGCCAACTAGGGGAACACGTTTCCCTATCAGAACCACGAGGCTTCTTTGAGAGAAGCTCCAGTTTTTGTAAGAGGTTTGTAATAAAGCTTGGACCAAATTGGACAATGTGTTTACCATGACATATATGTGCCATGATGTGACACCATGCCACCTTTGATGACTTTTTGGTGAGTTTAGGATTTATGGGGACTTAAAAACCGAGATTCGAAATGTTTGAGTACGAGCAATGACACCAGTACGGTTGTAATTCCTTCCCATTCCTACCATGGGACCTAAACATGCACCCAAGGACACATGTATAATTTTTCTAGCCATTTTGGTGAACTGGAGCATGTATTTGTAGTTCAGATTTGAATTATGGACATTAAATGCCTAGGAAACTCAATTAGTGTATAAAAAGGCCAAACAAACCCTGAATAAGTTTAAATTCCAGCACGGATATCCTGTCGTTCCATGTTGCCCGTAGAAGAAAATACAAGGTGAAAAGAGCCAGTGATTACGTTTCGCCCACAAGGGGGACACGTTTCCCTATCGGAACCACGAGGCTTCTTTGAGAGAAGCTCCAGTTTGTAAGAGGCTTGTAATAAAACTTGCGCCACAATGGACGAAAAATTTCCTCGACATATAAGTGCGATGTCGTGACACCATGGCAAGTTTCATGATTTTTAGCTTAGTTTTGGATTTACGGGGATTTAAAAACCGAGATTCTTCTCACGAAATGTTTTCAAATAGCACACGGTTCACTCACGAAAGCCGATATCCAATGAAAACTTCGTGGAAACCATATTTTAAAGTTTCATAAAAATCTGAAAAAATGTGGGATGTTAAGAAGGTGATGTTTTATTGCGAAACAAAATTTCAAGTTGAAAAACATTACGAGATGTGAGCTATGAAAAAGACAAATTCTGCCCTGAATAGTGACATTACTATTCGGCACTATTCAACACTGATTTTGTCTTTTTCATAGCTCACATCTCTTAATGTGTTTCAACTTGAAATTTTGTGTGCCAATAAAACATCATCCTCTTAACATCCCGCATTTTTTGAATTTTTTTGAAACTTCAAAACATATTTTTCTCGTGGTTTTCACCGGTTTCCATCGAATGTTGGTTTCCGTATGATATTCCCCTCCTCCCCGCTGCGCGCGTGATCTGAGTCCTGCGTTCTGACTGGCCAGAACCCAAACCCCACGGATCGTACGTGTGCACCGTTGGATGCTCCCAGATCGAACGACAACCCTGAGCCCTTTCGACAGCACATGCAGTACATGGGTAAGCACTGTGCGCATGCGTCGTGTAGCTATGCTTCCTTCTCTACTAGGTTTTCATTCAAAACAGGCTACCGTTTCTCGCCACTCCTCTCATTGGTTTCCCGCCTCTTCTCCCAGATATGCATGATGTAGATGTTCATTTAATTCTTATAGTTCATCTCATCCAAAATCAATTAGTTTTATAAAAAAACTATTTTAAGATTCATGGAATTGTGCATTGTAAAGGTAAAAACAAAAAGTGACAATTCATTTAGAAAAAAAGGTTTGGGCAATTAAGATATGGAAGATTCTAGAGAACAAAGGAGAAGTGCTTGTGTTTTGAGGTTTGTGCAGTATGCTTAAGTTCAACCATGGAGTCTTCTAGATTGTACATGTGGCAGAATCTGGTGGAATGTAGATGATATCCAACGGCCATTAGTGCTCAGATTTGCCATCTCTGTACCGTCGATTTGGCTTCATCCAACGAGCAACTTTCATAGTTGTTCGCACACTATATAGGTGTATAGATGTATGCATATATATATAGATGTGTCCCATGCTAGACAAAATAAAGTTTAG
>NC_057805.1:342659980-342817633 GCF_018294505.1 Triticum aestivum
TTTTCCATAGACAATTTTATACGGAGACATGCCCATAGGATTTTTATAAGCAGTTCTATAAGCCCATAATGCATCATCAAGTTTCTTAGACCAATTCTTTCTATATCTATTGATGGTCAAAGTTCATATGGTCTCTGCTGCCTCTTATGTACTCGGAAGTTTGCTCAGACAAGCATTAATTTTAGCAAGTACCACCGAGTGAACATCACTTGCCCGTCTGTACTGTAGGTGATTAATGTTTGTCGATGGATGATATTGGTTGTGTTATCTCAATCATTTGGATGCATAAACATGCTGAACTTGTGTATATCTGAATCTTTTGTGAATGTTAGCTATGCATATTGGCTTGTGATCTAAGTATGAATCATTTGGATGCATAGGCATGCTGAACTTGTCTATACATGAATCTTTTGAGTTGTTTATTGCCAATGTTGGCTATGAATATGAACGTATCCCGTGAACCTGAGTTTGACCTGAATGTTTACCTTTTTTGTTGTACTTGTGTGTGAACTAGTTAGAATGTATAATGTGAGATTGTGACGTGTGAATGTCACACGGCACACCTTCGTCCTGAGAAGAATGGCACCTGCTTGTTAGGGTAGCAACGGTGAGTCAGCTCCTTTTTCATCTTTTTGCTCAGTCCCCCCTCCCCGCTCAACCCCCGCAATAATGTTTTCGGCCTAAAAACACACATAATACTGCATTGTTTTTGGGCCTTGATGAAAAATCAAGTGCTGCTTTCTGTAGGTTGGCCCGCCCAGCTAAGGTGCTGCTGGTCCGCCATGGACTGGGAGGCTAAAAATACAAGTTGTATCATGCAGAGGCAAGAAAAAAAAGTACGCCATCGAGAGCCATCCACTGAAAAGAATAATTCGCGTCTGATGTGCTTCTTCAGTCTTCCCTCTGGTTGTTCTCCCGCCGCACAAACCAACAGCACGGCCAGATTGCCTGCTGCCACTCAGGGGTCGGCGGCGCTGCCTTGTGTCATGCCCCCGCCCCTCTTAAATCCATTTCGCTCCATTCCCCAAGCGCCAGCACGGGACGGAAGTTTTATCTTATTTCCCCTCGCGCTGCTGGGGGGTTGAAGAAGCACGACATCCAATCCACCAGCAGCTATGGCTGCCTGTCCAGGTGATTTTCAGAGAAGAAATTGAAAGTTTCAGTTTCGGATAAGAAACTGCATGTTTCAGACACAAAGCATTTAAATCAACACACACTTTTCAAACATGGTTAACAAAATGTTGGAAATCTTATTCATGGTCGAAAATGGAACTTACAACAAGTTAACATCATGCTGATCAACATTCATGTATAACACATCTTCATACGATGCACAATTATAAAGATATGCTATTTTCAAAATGCCCACACAATATTGAGTGTGAGAAAAACTGGGTAAACTAGGGACAAAATTTTGGCAAGTGATGGAGTTGGTGTGCGTAGATGACATGACGGGACACACATGTGAGCAATAGCTGAGGCAAAAAATTAGATACTTTTCAACTACACCAGTTGGAATGGAACGCGGACAACACAACTTTTGGGTGAGAGGGTTGTATGCACCGAGCTGCCGTGGTATGTTCGAAAGAATTAAGGCGTGCTTTCTGACTACTCTAAGGCATCTTCGTCGCCTCCGGTTCATTCCCGCCTGTGTCCACGACGCCGTCCTCCGATTTGTGCGTTCGTCGCGGCGCCGCCGTCTGCCGTTGTCAACATGCTCAACAAACGAGAAGAATCTGGAGAGGATTGTACGTTGAGAGGCTGACAGTCGGGACCTACCAGGTCCATGACCATACGCAAGCTAGTGCCTTATTAAAAAAACTTCCTCCTAATTATATACAGTATACTGACATTGGGGCCCACGGGTTTGTCAGCCTAGTCAATAAATGATTTTTTTACAATGAAGACTGTCATCAAGGAGCTGATTTTTGGGGTATCGGGGATCTAGCGGTTATCATATTTTTTAGAGGGCGAACAAGTATCAGCTCGGCCAAGGTTATGTTATTTAACATGCACAGACCACGACATACAGAGACCGTGGTTTCAACTTAATTTTTTGAGGTCCATCATGATTGTACCGGCCTATGGGCCTCCCAACCTAGGTTTTATTTTTTCTTAAACATCGGCAGCCCAATTTATCTTTTTTTAACAAAACACAGATCTCTGTCCTATTTTTTATATATATATTAGAATAAGAATGTCGGGTCCAATTTATGTTTTTCCTTCTAACCACATTATATATATATTATGATTATTATCGTATATTTAATAGAAACTTATATATACATTATAAAAACATCCCACGTCTTATCAACTTATAAAATAAATGTTTAACAGAAGTTGGCAAGAAAATCGTGGTTAAGGTAACGAAAAATCCTGGTGATTGCTCACAAAAGTTGCGAAGATTTAAGGACCAATGTAATAATAACACGCTCATTTTTCTTTTGAGCAATAACTCGCTAATTAGCTAATTTTATATATAATAAAATGTCCAGCTCCTGTTTATTTTTTGATACTAATTGCACTGCCTAACCTATCATTATATTTACAACAAGCCCAGCAAATTCGTGTATTTCAAGAAAGTGCAAATCTGCTGTGATTTCTTAGAAAAAAATAAATGGGCCGCATTGACGCTACATTGTTTGTTCACCCAGCCCAGCAAATTGACTATAAATTCTAGAAAACATGAGTTAAATATGTTTGTCTCTCAAAAAAAGGGTTAAATATGTTCCGCATTTTTGTAGAATGACATGTGGGCCAATAGGTCGAAGTCTACGCAAGGAATTATCAACTTAGTCAATAAATGATTCTCACATCCACAACCATTGGATTTATATCCAACGGTCGACATGCATCTTCAATCTCTTGTCTTCTTCCCCTAGCACCGTCGGGACCGCCTGCTCCGGCCTCCGGCGGCTCTAATTAGCACGCATCGCTGTGAAGCGCAACCCCACCGCCGACCAGGCTATCCCTCCAGCCCTCCACACTTCCTGTTATTCTCCACCGACTGCAGCCCCACGCCGAACCAGAGCCAGTTAACCCTCATACACCTCTCCATCTGCGATTCGACTGCCACGTCTTCCCATCTCTGGCCCATTCCCGTCCGGGGTCTCGCCGTCGCCCACTGCCTTGGCGCGCTCGGCACTGCGTACACTACTGCAGGATGCTGCTAACGTGACACTACGATCAGAGACGCTTCGACGAAACTGTGTGCGATGCAATAGTCGCAATCGGTGGTGTAAAAACCCGTCAAAAAAGGTGCAAAACATTTGTGATGGCCAATGCATCAAACACGGTTCAGATTTTAGTTGCGTGTGTGATGCAGGGCATACGGTTCAGTTCAATTAATTATTTGCGATGAGGAGGAAGAAAAGAAACGGGCAGCCAGATGAAGGTGTGTGCGATATACAACATACGGTTCACTCGGCGAACTGTTTGTGATTAGGCAACATAAAAGAAACGGTCAGCCAGATCAAGGTGTGTGCGATCTACGGTATGCAATTCACTCAGATGAAATGTTTGCTTTGAGCCAAGAGAACAAAAACGGTTCAATATAACAAGATGTGTGTGATACGCGGCAAATAGGTCTGTAATTAGAAATGTGTGCGAAGACTGCTAATAACACAGACGATTGCTGCTAATAATCCATGTGTGTTGTGGGAAAACGCTTGGTGGTATACAATTGTCAGCGATTGATGAAATCATCACCGACGGGTTCCCCAGTACGGTCCGTGTGCGATGTCATTGCACACAGAACAACAACATATGTACTTATAATTTATAAGGACTTGATTCCATAAACAGATTGAACATCCAATTACATATGTGGCTAGTATACACATGACCTTTGCACACACCAAAGTACGTTCCAAAATGCCTAGGAAACTCAAATAATGTATAAAAAGGCAAAACGAACCGTGAATAATTTCATTTTTAGGACGACGCTACTATAGTTGCATGTTGTCTCTGTAAAATAAATCAAGGCGGGAAGAGACAGCGTATGTCGTTTCGCACACATAGGTGACAAGGTCCCTCTTGGAACCATGAGCCTTTTTGATAGAAGCTCCAATTTGTAAGAAGTTTGTACCAAAACTTGTCCCAACTTGGACTAACTTTTTACCACAGCATGTTGGTGCTCTGACATGAGTGCCTCAAGATTTCTACCGGAGAGATAAAGACAAGAACGTGCATCAACCCCTATGCATAGATTACCCCAATGTCACCTTGGGAATCCGCAAGTTGAGTGCCAAAACATATATCAAGTGAATCAATACGATACCCCATTGTCACCACGAGTATTCAATTGCAAGACATATATCAAGTGTTCTCAAATCCATGAAAGTATTCAATCCGATAACAACGAAATCTCAAAGGGAAAAACTCAATTCATCACAACAAGATAGAGAGGGGGAAACACCATATGATTCGACTATATTAACGAAGCCCGTGATACATCAAGATCGTGACATCTCAAGAACACGAGAGAGAGATTAAACACATAGCTACTGGTACAAACCCTCAGCCCCGAGGGTGGACTACTCCCTCCTCATTGTGATGGCCGCCGGGATGATGAAGATAGCCACTGGTGATGATTCCCCCCTCCGGCAGGGTGCCGGAACGGGGTCTAGATTGGTTTCTCGTGGCTATAGAGCCTTGCGGCGGTGGAACTTCTGATCTAGGGCTACCCCGAAGGGTTTTGGAATATTTGAGAATTTATAGGGCGAAGAGGGGGTGTGGGAGGCCACCGAGGTGGGCACAACCCACCTGGGCACGCCCTGGTGGGTTGTGCCCCCCTCGGGGCACCCCTCAGGTGCTGCTCTGGCCCATCCTGGGTGTTCTGGTCCATAAAAATTCCCAAAAAGTCTCGCGGCATTTGGACTCCGTTTGATATTGATTTGCTGCGATGTAAAAAACAAGGAAAAAACAGCAACTAACACTGGGCACTGGGTCAATAGGTTAGTCCCAAAAAATGATATAAAGTTGCTATAAAATGATTGTAAAACATCCAAGAATGATAATATATTAGCATGAATACTTCATAAATTATAGATACGTTGGAGACGTATCAGTTGACTACGATGAGACTGTCACAGCCCTAGCTTCAGCCTTGTTGTGGACTAGTCTTGGTTGTTGCATCATGTTTAAATTTTCTTAAACCTGAAATGGGGATGTTCAAACCCTAGCACCAAATGAAATGCAACTAGGATCAAAATAAAAATATTTTCAATGAATCCAAAATGCCCTTCAAAAATGATCATTATTTATGGAAAGAGGTTAAAACCTTTACCACAGGTCATGCACATTTTTCCAAGGCATTTATGGTCTTTGAATTAAATCATATTGTATTTGAAGTGGAGCTATAAATTCCTATAAAATATTTGGTAGCTCCAAATATTCTCAAACTTGGTGAGGGCCTCTGGTTTAAATCAGATAGTGGCCACAAAAGTTTTTAGGATTTTATAAAGTGATTTAGTGTTTTTACTAAATCAGAAACAAGTTACATAAAGTAGAAAAAGAGAAATATTAGAGAGGGAGAGAGAACTTACCTGGCGCCCACCAACCGGCCCAGCACTGTAGCTGTCCAGCCCAGCCCACCAGCGCCCCCCTGCCATCTTCCTCCTCTGCCAGAAGGATTGGGCGCGTGGTCGCCCCGTGCGCGCACGCTCTTCGCCAGATCCTGCTTGCCGCTTTCCCCGGGATGCCTTGAGACGCCACGCGCTCCCTGACCCCCTCGCTCACTCTCTTCCATCCTCATCCCCGCCTCTGCCGCTCTCTCTCTTCCGAAACTGAACGTCGCCGTCGCCGCCGTTCACTGGCCACGCGCTCCCCGCCGTCCCCTCGACCGCCCGTCGTGTTTGAGAGCTCCGCCACATTGTCTTCTTCGTCCTCGACGAGCCACGCGAGCCGGGAGGACCTGGAACGTCGCCACCGCCGTTGTCTTCATCGTCGGTCGGCCGAGATCGCCATCGTCGTTTCGTCATCACCAAGCTGCCCCCGAGCCCACCGAGACTGCCGTCAACGCCACCGTGAGCTCCTCTTCGATTCCCCTCTCTCCCCGCGCGTTTTTGCTCGCTCTAGCCATGCCAATCACCGGAGCCGTGAGCTTCCGGCCGCCGTCCATGTCGCCGCAACAGCCACAGTCGCTGGTGCTCGCATTCGAGCGTGTCACCGCACTCACCGCGCCCCGAGGAACCCGCAGACACCACCAGCTCGCCCAGAGACGCACCGTAGTGTCGTTTCCGTCAAGGTCCGAACTCCGGCGCCGCGGAACTCGACGCCGTCGACGTATCTCTCTGGTTTCATGCATGTTTAAACAACTTAACCTTGCTATTTAGATCAAAACATGATAATGCACTTTATAAGATCTTAGTTTGAATTTGAATTTGAACCTTTGGTTCAAATCAACTCAAACCCTTCTGTTCTTAGCTGCATTAGCTCAAATCATAGCATATTGACATGTCATGATCATGCATCATATTGTGCATTGCATTGATTGAGTTCTTTTTGTGTTTGCCGGTGGTTGTTCCCCCCTCGGTAGACGTATGCTCCGACGATGAGTTCGATGACACTGATGAAGAGCTATATCATCTTCAGAAGTGCCAGGCAAGCAAAAACCCCTTGTTCATTCCGATACAATCCCACTCTCTCGCTCCTGCTCTCTTTTACTGCATTAGGACAACAACGATTCAACTATTACATGCTGCGGTAGTTGAACCCCTTTCCTCTGCATGACCTGTCGTTGCCACAGTAAATAGATGAAACCCACTAGCATGAGTAGGAATTGTTTGAGCCCTGATGTGCCTACTCATTCATGCTTGTTGTCATGGCTGCTACTGCTTAGAGTTGAGTCAGGTCTGATTCATCAGGAATGAATTGGAATGTGGTGAACATGTCCTACTGTTGAGAGCTAAGTGTGTGAACATGATTTGGTAAAGGTAGCGGTGAGAGGCCATGTAGGAGTACATGGTGGGTTGTCTCATTGCAGCCGTCCTGAGGAACTGAGTTTTGTGTTTGTGATCCATGAACAGTTACTACCACACATTGGGTTCCGGTAACTCGACCCCTCTCGGCTTATTAATCGCCTCGATCTCTGTCCAGGAGTTGCAACTAGTTTCTGGTGTTTGTAGGATATGTGTTGGGGGCCGTGCGTAGCGCTGACCCTAGGGGTGGGCAATGATGTGCTGGAGACATGAGGCATGGTGTACCGAGACGCCCGTTTGGTGCCTCGGGAACCCTGCTCTCATCGTTTGGGGCCGTGGGCGACACCCCGGCCGGATCTCCTCGCGGATGGAACCCGAATAGGCGATAAACCTGGACTAGAGACTTGTGTGGTTAGTCAGGTCATGGCCGACTCCCTCTCCAGGCTTCCGCTTGAAGGTTACCGAGATACACGACGTGTACGTGGTGGTAAGTGGCGAGAGCGTGTGTGAAGAAGTACACCCCTGCAGGGTTAACATCACCTATTCGAATAGCCGCATCCGCGGTAAAGGACTTCTGGGTTGCCTATAACAGTTCATAGAGAAGTGAAAGTGGATACTCTAAAATGTGCAAGATAAGCGTGAGTGCTATGGATGGCGTTCTCGTAGGGAGACGGGAGCGGATCCATAGTGGTGTATTGATATGGTGAATATGTGGACTCGAGTGCGCCACCTCAAAAGAGTTACTTGCAGTCGTAGTTCAGGATAGCCACTGAGTCAAAGCTGGCTTGCTGTAGTTAAACCCCACCATCCCTTTGTTGATACTGATGCATATGTAGTTAGTTCTGATGTAAGTCTTGCTGGGTACATTTGTACTCACGTTTGCCTATTTTATGTTTTTGCAGAGAGACTTCAGTCTCACTATTAGTACCACATGGACTTCGACGTTTAGCTTGTTACCTCAGCTACGATCTTGTGCCCTCGGCAGGGTCTTGTAGATAGTCGGGCTTCTCAGCTTTTTCTTTTGTAGTTGTCTGTACTCAGACAAGTTAAGCTTCCGCATGTGCTTGTTGCTTGTATGACTTGAATGCTGGGTCATCAGACCCATGTTTGTAATATCTGACTCTTCAAAGTCTTATGAATAAATACTTGAGTCGTAGAGTTTTGTTGTGATGCCATGTTGTATTTACACAGAGCGAGCATATTGTGTGTATGATTGAAATGCTTGGTATGTGTGGGATCCGACAACCTAGTTGTCTATCCTTGGTAGCCTCTCTTATGGGGAAATGTAGTCTAGTGCTTCCACTGAGCCATGGTAGTCTGCTACAGCCCGGTTTACCAGAGTCTTGTTAGCCCAGTTGCTACTGCTCCGGAACACTTAGACTGGCCGGCATGTGTCCTTCTTCGATCCCGTGTCTGTCCCTTTGGGGAAATGTCACACGGTGTCTTTCGGAGCCCTGTTAGCCTGCTACAGCCCGGATTCCCAGAGTCCTGCTAGCCCAGTTGCCACAGCCCGAATTCACTCGCTGATGACCGACACGTTCGTTGCTCGGTCATGTATGCCTGTCCCTGTAAGTTAGTGCCACTTTGGGTTCACGACTAGTCATGTCGGCATGGGTTCTCTGTCATATGGATGCTAGCGACACTATCATATACTTGAGCCAAAAGGCGCAAACGGTCCCGGGCCAGGTAAGGTGGCACCCGTGGGAATACCGTGCGTGAGGCCGCAAAGTGATATGATGTGTTACATGCTAGATTTGTGTGACTTAGGATCGGGGTCTTGACAGCTTTGGTATCAGAGCCTGACTGGCTATAGGATTACCAAGCCAAATTGGTCGAAGTTGAGTCTAGAAATGCTTTAGTTATATAAGGGAATTGATTGTGGAAGGGAACGTAAGGCTCTTTTTACTCCTTATACCTTATGCCCTTCTGATCCGAGTCATCCTATCTTCCTACGGGGTTAAGGAACTAGGCTTTCTCATTCTTCTATCAGGATCACGTGTTACTAATCTGTAGACTTATAGGAGTGATGAATTCAAGTCTCAGTTCAGTTCTTCTACCTCCGTGTGTTCATAGTTGATCTCAGAACCTTGATATTGTGCTTCTGAGTGGTTATGCCACCATTTTGCGGGATGTCTAAAATTGTTTGAGCATTTACAGCCGTTATGCTGTCCGAGTCATCCCAGATCTCTAAATAGTCTGATGCATTTGCAAATCCTTCTTCCCGTTTCCGATGTCCTTTTGGGCCAGATTAAGCACACCAACCGTTCTGTTGAGGTACTCCGTTGCCTCGGTGGATATGTTGTAGCCATTATTATGACCTCAGTCGTCTTAGAGAACCACTCAGTAATCATGCAATGCTTTGTATCCCCAGTGTGATGATTCTGGCCATTACTCTCGAAAGCATCCTGTGATGCTACTTAGTAGTAGGTATTCTACTCCTGGGCTTTTGAGCCCAAAATTCACTCTACTTACTTCATGTTGATAGTGCTTGCTAGTTCCTTTAGGATATTAGTAACCTTTGCGATAGTCCTCAAGGTCCGTGGTAAATCCTTCTTCCAATACCATGAACTACTTATGGCAGAAGTCCCTTGTTGAACCAAAACATCACAATAAGAGTGCTCTTGATGAGTTCTCCATTTTGCATTGTGAATCTGCCAGTCCTACCTTTCTGCATGGATTATCTGGAGAAATATGTTGAACTTGTTTGACATACTAAATCTATGCATCCGCACTCAGAAAACCATATGTTCCTTTGAGTTGTCCCTCTTCAGTTGTATTCTGACCTCTGTCTATCAATTGATAGTCAAGAGTATGTGTGCATTCGTGTTCATCAATGCCTTTTACTCTTGAGGTCCATTAAGCCATTCTATTCCGGAATGACTAGGAGAACCAAACTCCAGTACCTTATCCATTTCTAGGATTGGGTCAAAGCAGTTGTATTCCGCAGATCAAAATGCTAATCCAGCTTTTGTTCTGTTCTACCCTGGAGTATTACCCTCTTTTGCCAATAATATCATAGGAATTGCACACCATCTTATGAATTCTTGATGTAGTGATACTTCTCGCCATCGTTGTTCGTTCTTCGGTCCCCGTGTTGTCGTAACTGGAATACCGACAAGTGAACCGCGAGGTGTGAAATCAATACTCCTAGCAACCTCGTTGCTTGGTAGTTAATGGACAATATTCTCATTCTTAGCGTGTTGGTTATTGAATCATCATCCTAAGATTTACCGTGTGACCTAGTCCATTTTTCCCTGGTGCACTCCTCGATCAATGAGATAGGATTGTTTTAATCCCTCGCTCCCTTGATCATATCATCTTGCCCTGAAAAGCAAGATTGTTCCCGAGCTTAGTAATATATCGGTGGTTCGTGATTTTCCGAATATCTTCTCGGAAGTATTACCAGGTTGTTCCCTGGCCGCTAGGTTGAGTTCATGATCATGTTGGTTTTTCGCTAAACCATCCATCCTCCAAGAATCTGTGTTGGATATCCCTGAGCTAGTTGGTTAAGCTAAACAACAACTTGGATTGTTAGAAGATAAAGCTTTGCCTTACTTAGTTCATTCTAAAAGGATATCTTCATCGATTGGTCATCATGATCAGTTATTGGATCTATTGTCTTGTCCAAAATTTTATTTGAGTGTGGGCTACATCGTCAAATCAACTCAGAACCAATGATATTTGTAATGTTGTCTTACCCGTGGTTATTTACTCGAGCATACATCATTATATCTTTTGGGTCTGACCAATGCTATAACCTTGTTCACATAGTTGTGGAATTCCATCTCCATTGGAATTTTGATAAATTGTTGTTGAGCCCATCGGCAACATTCCTATCTTCTCCATGACTCAAGTTGAACATTAAAGCTAGCATTGGAAACTTTGTAAGCATTGCCTTCATGTTCCGCTCATGAGGTATACGTTTGGATGAAAGGAGTGACTTCCTCTAATTCACGTGCATTTGATGTAAGTTGCCGCCATGAATTCGAAAAAGCTTGTTTTTGCTTCCTCTGGAATCATCCCAAGTTAGTCACGCATATGTGCGAAGTACTCTATGGTTTGATAGGTTGGCCGCCTCCATTCTATATGTGTTTCCTAGCACACCAAGCCACTGAATGACTTGTTCAAGGAGAAGAAGTTCCTTCTTAAGAGCATGCCTTATGCAAGGACTTTGTTATCCTCGATGATGGTTCCCCACCTGAACTCGGTAGTGTTTTTATTATAAGACTACTACATGGTCATGCTTGTCTGGGACAACATGTTCACATGTGTTAGCAGAACCAGCTCATGTTTTGGAGCTTATTACCGTAGTCCATTTCCCGAGAATCTCACAATGCCATCTCGTCGATTTGTGTTGCAAACTTTCATTTTCTTCTAGACTCGATGAGTTTGGAATATCCTGTTACCAACCAGATCTGAATCTCGGGCAAATATGATGGTTGGAACTTTTCCAAGATCTATGATGTAGGTCCCGACAAGGTTGATGTTCTGGCTGACACACCTAGCTGGAAGATCTATCATTGTAGTATCTTGATTGAGCTATTTGACCATCTTCTCCATGAGGATTTAGTGCAACTCATTCTAGAAGTTGTTCCTCGGGGGTCCTTGTGCTCTCGGTTTCCTCGATTATGCTAGAACCATTCAAACAGTGGAATCACTCTCGTCTGTTGAGTTTCTCCCCAGTTACTAGAATCATTCCCAGTATTTGTATTTTGTTCCCAGCTTGCACCGCCATTGTGCCATCCCCTATATGGACTACCTTTCTCAGTAATTACTGATTAGGATCATCTTCAAAGTGGTCCTACCACATATTCCATCCATTTCCGATGATAAGAAAAATCATACATTGCGTTGTCTTCAACAAGGTAGTCCACATCATTCATTCTAGTCCGGGTATGCCATCCTTTCGTACTTCCCCAAACGATTGTTGGTGAACTGCCTTAGGCTGGTTTAGAGAATTTTGTTGATCTCTGAATCAAAAGTAATTCTTTTTGCCATTTAAGGAAATAATTTTACGAGTCACACCTCCTCGAAGGTGCCCTCGTATGGGATCATGGCAATTATTTCCTCGCTACTTTGAAACCTTGCACCATCTTACTCAAGCATGGAATTGTTGCCTACCAACTTGAATCTTCGCCATCTAACTTCCATCACCTTGATGTGAGTTCTGTGTCTCAGCTCAAGAGATGTTCAATGTCTCATTCCGTGAGTTGATCGATCTTTAAGAAGATCGATTCCTATAGAGTTTCTTTCCGTCATCATCGTGTTGGACAAATATCTCGAAGGCAAAGACGTCAAGATCAATATGATGCAACGAATCAACATCTTCAAGAATGCAATGGATTTTGGAGTTTGTGCCAGTTCCATGTCCCATCAGTCTTCTTACCTTATGTTGGGGATATAACTACTGGAGTCACCCGCCCAGGAGGGGCCGGGTTATGTCATGATGATCATCACATGAAGCCCAATATCAAGCTTGAGGATGGCGGTTCAGTAATGGGCTTAAGGCCTAGGGGCGGCTTAAGGCCCGTAGTGATAAACCGCCGTTAAGGCATGACTTGTAGTGTAAGGCAAGAGTAGTTAAGAGTCCGAGCCGGACACTGTTTATGAGCCGGCCGGGACTCTGAGAGCCGCTGGGCGTTAACCTCTCTATATAAAGGGGCGACCCGGCGGCGGTTCAGGACAAGGAAGATCAGATCGATAGCCAGGCATAGCGGTTTAGCTCTCTGGTCGTCGAAACCCTAACTAATTCCACCTCAACTGGAGTAGGCTTTTACCTTCACCGTAAGGGGCCGAACCAGTATAATCATCGTGTCCTTTGTCCCGTTTAACCCCTTTAAGCTTCCTAGTTGCGATGGCTCCACGACTAAGTCCTTGCACGAGGACATCTGCTGTGACTATTCCACGACAGTTGCAGCCCACCGTGGGGCTATCGCACGATGGATTTGAGTTCTTGAAGGGCAGCTTCGAAGGGCTCAAGGGATACGCTATGGGCCGGATGACCAAGAGTCGTCGCGGCAAGCTCTACATCGACGATGCAGGCTGGAGCCCCGACGCCGGCTCAATCGAGTACGGGTACCGGGTCCCCTTCAGCGGAATCCACGTTTTCATCGGCAAGATTGGCGAGCCGGGCCCTGAGCCGGACATCTGCACCGACCTCGTCGAGACGGCTCAGCGTGTGAGACCCGCCCGGACTCTGCCTGCCTTGAAGCGTGCTTTCGTGGGATGCGTCCATGGAGGACTCTTTGAAGGATCTGGATCTGGCGATGAGACGGCCGCCCGCTCTGACGGCGAGTCATCCACAGGCGAGACCAACTCGTTATATCAACTTCAAGATGGCAGGCTCAGGGGTTGTTCCGATGGCGACAGTATTCCGGACCCCTTTGAGCCGCCGAGCCGGGTTGGAATCTTCATGGCCGGCACACAACCTGTTCAAAACCCCGCTGCTGGGGCAGGAGGCCCTGTGCACTCGCCGGCTCAGGTACTAATGGATCTCACAGATAAGATGACGGCCCTGTTAACTGCCACGGTCGTCCCGGCGGATCAAGCTCAACATGATGCAGAAGTGGCATTACTAAAATTGGACATAGCGCAGGCCAAGGAAGACCTGGCAGCGGAAGGAGTTGATGGCTGCAGAGTGGGCGGCTCTAGATGCCCAGACTCAGTTTATTCAGGCGCAGTCTTTCCGGCTCACGATGGATCAGAACGCATCCAATGAGGTTATGAGAAGGAGGTACCAGAAGGCTCAATCTCGGCTCCCTCCGGTTTATGATCCTCGCAGCCTCTTCAACACACCCGGTGCAGGGCCTAGCAACCCGCCAGAGATAAATCAGATCACAGCACCCGGGGTGGGAACGCTGGTTCAGCCACCAGTGATGGGGCCTCCCCGTGTGAATACTGCACCGCCTCCGTATGTGCCAATACCACCGGGTCACTATTCTAACCCGTTGGAAAACATGATCGCTACAGCAGCGCGACTGGCGGCTCTTCCGGTTGAGGGTGACTCCCCAACAGCGGTCGAAACCCGCAGGGTCAGAGAACTTCTTCAGACGGCTTTGGCGCAGCAGGAGGCATATTCATATAGTCGGGACAGGATTCATTCGACCCCTCGACAGGCAATTCGTCAAAACCGGAGTCTGAGTTATAGCAGACACATGGCGTCGGCGACCGGCTCAAGCAACGTCCGGCGCCATGACTTTCCTGGGGGGCATGGCCCGGCACATAATGGAGCCTTTAATGCGGTAGATCAAGACAGAGCACGTCAAGAAGCCGAGCAGGCGGCTCAGATGACGGCTCACCAGCCTTTTCCGTTTACCCGACGGCTTCTATTGAGGCAGGCATGGCTACAAGAGCCGGAGGTGTCCCTTGCCTGGTGCTGGCTCTCCGTAACGAACGTCTGCCCAAAGATTTCAAAGGACCTAGGAAGGTACCTAATTACACGGCTGATTTACAGCCCGGAGCATGGATTGAGAGCTACGAGATGGCTATGGAGTTGCTGGAGGTCAGCGAGGCGGCAATGGCCAAATACTTCACCATGATGTTGGATGGGACTGCCCGCACTTGGTTGAAGGGACTGCCGCCCAACTCCATCGGGTCATGGGCAGAGCTAGAAGCCCGATTCATCCAAAACTTCAAAGATACATGTAGGCAATCTATGTCAATTGTGGATTTGACTAACTGCAAACAGCAAGAATGCGAGTCTACAACCCATTGGGTGCGTCGGATCAAAGAGATAATACATTCGTCTGATAAGATGGATGACGGTTCTGCGGTCTTGATGTTGGAGCAAAATTGTCGTTTTGCACCCCTGAAGATGAAGCTTCGGCGGCTCAAGCGCGATTGCAACGATATGGGTATGCTGATGGCGGCTTTGGTCAAGTATGCCGACTCTGATAGTACCAAGGATCCCGCGTCTGATGAGGAAAAGACAGGGAAGGGAAAGAAGAATGGCAACGGCAAGGGCCCTCGACATAACCCGGCAAACCAGGGAAGTAATAAACGTAAGGCTGATGGCAGTATGGAATTTGTGGTCAACACCAATGCGCAGGGTAACAACCACCGACGTAAGGGGATACCACCTCCCCGATCTAGCGGGTCAGGCCCGACGCTTGAGCAATTGTTGAATGAGCCCTGTCCAAGGCATGGCTCTAGGGAGAAGCCGACCACTCATCTATGGAAAGACTGCGCGATCATGAAGTAGGGAAGATCACCCTCCCCGGGTTGATAATCCGGGTCACCTGGCCTTGGTGGTGGCTCCTCAGGTCAAGGGATATAAATTCACTAAAGTGCTCATGGACGGAGCTGCAGGTGACTGAAGAGAAACCGGATAATACATACTGGACTATTCACTTCGACGGGTCCAAGCAATTGGAGGGCTCGGGGGCTGGAGTTGTGTTAGCTTCCCCTCGAGGTGACAAGTTTTGTTATGTACTATGGTTGATGTTTCCCTGTACTAACAATGCAGCTGAGTACGAGGCCTTGCTCCATGGTCTTCGGATGGCTAAGGAGATGAGCTTAAGCCGGGTAAGGTGCTTTGGCGACTCAGATTTGGTGGCCCAACAAGTATCACGGTTAGCAAGTAGAGCACATTGATCGCAGAAAGAACGAGGCGGCTGATGCATTAAGCCGGCTAGGCTCTCAGTGAAAGCCGGTGCCGCCTAATACTTTCTTGGATACTCTGCATAACCCCTCTGTCAAGTTACCTACAGAGGAAGACTTGGCTGTTCCTGACCCGGAAGCACAGTTGGTGGCGGCTCTCCACATTATCCCAGATTGGACAGTGCCATACTTGGCTTACATGACCCCCGGGGAGTTGCCTGAGGATGAAACTTTGGCCAGACAAATAACCCGGCGGTCTAAGTCAATGATAATTCTCAATGACGAGCTGCATCATCGCAGTGTATATATTATGATGAATAATAAAGCAGGACCTCTGTCCTTTTTTCCCTCCAAAGGTAAATGTGTCATTCTTATTTTCATTATGATATCACATGATCACTTGGAGGCTGATCCGGCTTATGATCGTATTCGAATCTAGCCGTTAAATATATGATCACTTGGGGGCTTCCTGTTCAAACATAGGTCGTATCCGAACCAAAGAGAACATAGCTGTCGATACCCACTTGATTGGCATATTGCCGAGCTCACTGGGGAGTTTCTTGATCATATTTGAATCATAGCTTAAACCCCCTTTGGGAACCGACATGGATCATATTCGAATCAGTGTCGTTAAACAACTTTCAAGGTCATTTGGGGGCTTCCTGTTCAAACATAGGTCGTATTTGAACCAAAGAGAACATAGCTGTCGGTACCCTCTTGATCGGCAACGCCAAAGCCACTGGGGGCTATATGATCGTATTCGAATCTTAGCTTAACCCCTTTGGGACGGTTCTCTGGTCGTATTCGAACCAGAAGCCTCCAAATTTTTGAAGTTTCTTTGTTGCAAACAAGTTCTTTTGATTATATCTAAAGTATTCAAGGGTGGTTTCCATTCCACCGGCTTAACTTTGGTCAATAAGGTTGATCACACATGATAATCATCATGATACATAGTGGTTTTTTTACTCATTATTCGGATCACATAAACCAGAGGTGTACTTGAAGGATCACAGGTATGCTGTTATGGTTGTCTCAAGGATATAATGGAGAACCGGTTTGTTATGATTCCGGGTTATATGTAAAGTGTATGACTCTCCATGTGGTAAGCGACCAAGGGACTTGTGATTTGTTTTTTCTATGCAGGACAATTAAAGACAGCTCTTTAAACATAAAGAAAACAGAGGATCAAGCATAACCCGGAAGAATATAAAAGAGCAGCTTAAACAGTGTTGAGCGCTACACACGTGCACGATGGCACGGCAAAATTAAGTGTTTATCCTACTCTATTACATGACTCCCCGAGTCCAAAAGGTGAGGCATTGTTTTTAAGACATAACCATGAGCCGCCTCAGAGATCAAAGGCGCTGTTGGGCTGAAGCTTCCGGTTCATCCCTTTCCGCTCCTCCGGCTGTTTCCATGTCCTGGAAGGTTGATGATTTCCAGTCAATGCCACTCAAGGCTTCAAATTGAGCTTCATCATCAATTAACCCGGCCGGGTCAACTTCAGGGGCGAAGGTATGCTTACGAGTTGGAGGAATCAGGCTGACTGCTTCATAGCGTGGTGTTGGGATTCTCTAATTCTCCGCGTCATAGCCCGGTTGATATTTGGTAAGATCTGTGTCATTGCCAATCAAAGTGGCCACAGGGCGTACGCTCTTCACACAAGCGGCGAAGTCCTTCTGGTCAAAGGGGGTGCCGTCTTCCTTCAAGCTGGGATACCCAAGGGCGATGTCGGCCGGGTCTAGCTCCGGTAGAAACGCCTTGGCCTGGCTCAGAGCGGCTATAGCTCCGGCTCTTGCAGAAGCCCGTCTCAACTCTTGGAAGCGTTGAGGTAGTACGGCAAGCTGCCTGAGTACATCCGCCAGGTGAGTGGGAACTTCATTTTACAGAGCCACAACGGCTAAGGCACGTTGTGACCCGGTGTAAAGTTGCTCTACCAAGGTATAAACCGCCTTCAATTTTGTCAGCACGTTTTGATTAAGATTGGAGTTCCTGGGACCTGCATTGCAAAGTCAGGTGAGCTAATGACAATTGAGATGCTCTTTGGAAAAGATGTAAACTAGCTAAACTCTTATAGAGTAACTTACCAAAGATTGCGGAGACCATCTGAGAAACATGGCGTTTTAAGCCGGATAGCTCGGCGGCTGTTTCAGCAAGAGTGGCCTCCGCTTGTTCGGCCCGGCCGAGCAAAGCCGTCTTCTCATCCGCCCAGGTTTTTCTCTCTGCTTCAAAATTCTTCTTCAGTTTCTCTTGAGCAGATACACTGAATTCAAACTTGGAGTTGGCCTTTTGGGTTTCATCTTCTTGAGTCTTCAGGCGGTTCTTTAAATCAGAGATCTCCGATTCAAATTGCTTGAAGGCGGCCTGTATAAATTCCGGGTCACAGTTAGGGTGATTATAATGCAACATTAAGTCCCAAGCACTTTGCAAGCAAAGACACTTGGCACTTGGGGGCTAATGTATGCTGAAGAGTTCTATTTACAGTGGCGGTTCATGCAAATAAGTCCCAAGCACTTTGCAAGCAAAGGTACTTGGCACTTGGGGGCTAATGCGTCAAGCGGCTCAACTACTTGATTAAAATAAGGTAAGGACCGATTCAACTATGCTGTTCAAACCGGCCCTCGAGTGTTACCAGGTAAGCCGGTTTTCTTGCAGTGATTATTAAGCCGGTATTAAGTCTACAACATATTTCATCATAAGTAATAGACTTGGGGGCTGGCATGGTAAGGATAACTATGGAGTAAGCAAGAGAGTCATACCTCAGACTTTTGCTGTATTTGCTTCACCATATCAATTTCCAGGTCCCGGCTGTTGTGCACTTGATTAAGATAGCCAGAGACAATATCTCCAATGCTCAGATGAGCATAATCAGTGATGTCCAGCTTGGCCCGGCGGCGTTCCAGAAGTTCTTCCTTGGCAGAGCACTTAGCCAACACGGTAGGTCTTCCCGGTCCGACAAACTCGGTCCGGGTGATTACAACGTCCGGATCATCTGGATGAGCCGGGCTGGGGATCTCCGGGTTATCAGAACCTTCCATAACTGGCTCATCAGATGGAGTAGTGGTGGCATCAGGAGCTGGTGCAGACGGCGGCTCATGAGCAGAAGCATCAGGTTCAGTCAGGACCGGCTCTTCGGCCGGCTTATTTTTCTTCGCCCTCTTGCTGGGCTTTACTTGTACACTGAAAGTCAAAGGGTTAGTGCAAAAACATGAGTAAGATAAGCACAAAATAAGCTGATCATCATTACCCGGGTGCGGTTTTGAAAGCCGGCAAGCTGGACTGCATTGAGTCGCCGGAGGAAGGTGAAGTTCCCTGGTAGTTTGAGTCAGAAGAATTGAGTGGTTGACGAGTGACACCCGCCAAAGGATGAAAAGGATATAAGTCGGCGATAACCTCAGTCCGACGCTTCCTTGATGCTTCGGGTAAGCCGGAGGAGAGGTCTGCATCCTTGCTGGTCCGGGTCTGCCTCCGACTCTCATAAATCTGTCACTTCAAAAGAAATTGAGGATCTTGATAAGCTAAAGGATGTGAAAATCTTACTTTCCGGGTTGCTCTTCGGACTTTCTATCTCGGCAAAGGCTCGGAGTCAGAGGAAATTATAGTTACCTCTTCAATTGGTTCATGACTCGCTCTGGTGTCCTCCTGCTGATAATCCATGTCAATAAGATGGTTAAAAAAGGAGCCTAAAGAGTCAAGGGCTACCTCTGACTCGGAGGTGTCTTCCAGGTGAAGCAGGTCCGAGGCGCTAGGTTTACTCCCCTTCTTACGGGGAGCGGCTTTCCTGGCGGCTTTCTTAACCTTTCTGGCTTTCTTGGCAGCTTCATGGTCATACTTGACCTTCCAGAATTTATCATTAGCCTGTAAAATACAACAAAGGTTTTTGAAGTTAAGACGAAATCGTTAAAATGGAAGGTGAGGTGTTCAGGTCAATAGTTTACCGCTGGGGCCGGGTTAGCCTTGCAGAAAGGACTTAAGCCTGTTCTCCCGCAATCCGCCAGGCTCTTGTTCAGAAGAGACTTGGTCATGTCATCAATGACGTCCTCAGGTAAGTCGTCGGGACTGTGTCGAAGAGGATCATCCTTCCGGCCCGTGTAATCGCACATCAAGCCGGGGCGGCGGCTTAAAGGAATCACCCGCCAGGCAATCCAGACCCGGACTAGATCAATGCCATTCAGGCCGTTCCCCAGAAGAGCTGTGATTTTGTTGATGGTGGGAGTAAGTGGTTGACGTTCAGCTTGAGACAATTTGTCTGGCAAGGGGTGATTTGACTCCAGACGCAGGGCGCGAAAGCCGGGCAGAGGGTTCTCGTCAGCCGGAGAAGTGTCTTGGCAGTAGAACCATGTCTGGTTCCAATCTTTCGGGTGGCTTGGCGGCTCAGCATAAGGAAAGAGACAATCTCTCCGTCATTGGATTGAGATTCCACCGAGCTCCAGGCTGGGCCCATTGGCACATTCATTTTGGCGGTTCAGATAGAATAACTCTCTAAAGAGTAGCAAGCTGGGTTCTTCTCCAAGGTACACCTCGCAGAACACTTGGAAGTTGCAAATGTTTGACACGGAATTGGGTCCAATGTCTTGAGGTCGCAGGTCAAAAAAGTGCAGGACATCTCTAAAGAATTTTGAGCCGGGAGGAGCAAAGCCCCGGCTCATGTGATCAGCAAATATGACAACCTCTCCGTCCTTGGGTTGAGGTCTCTCTTCGGACGGGTCAGGAGCACGATAGGACATGACCTCTTTCTTGGGCAGGTAACCCGTTTTCACGAAGTCAGCTAAGGTGCTATCAGTGACGTTGGATCTAACCCAGTTGCATGTAATGGGCGCCTTGGGAGCCTTGGGCGGCATTGTGAAGGATGGAAGCCTATGACAAAATAAAATTGCCGGTTCAAATTTAAGCCGGAGGAAAATTTCGGTTCAGTATTTAAGGTGGCGGCTTATGAAGGGGCCTAATGATATATGGTTAATTGTGTCAGGTTATTTAAGCCGCTATGGATATCATGAGCAATTAAGTTAGTTGAATCTGTTATGGATGACCCAGAATATTCATGAAGCATAGCTAACAGATGCAATTTTTGCCTAAGTGTTGCACAAACAAGTTTCACAGGTTGCAGTAATTATTTTGGATCAAACGGTCGTCCAGAAAAGAAAATTGTCTAGACCTAAAAACTGGCACAGAGAAGTTCATAAGCTCTAATGAGATCTTTTTGCAAGCAAAAGGGATATGCTAGTATTGGAAATGGGTGCGAAACCACTACCGCAGGAGTTCTGTACTATTTTTCGAATCAAAAGAAGTCGCGGTGGAAGAACTATAAAGGAACTAAGATGAACTACGAAGAACACGGAGGAAACGCGAAACCCTAATGCGGATCTGACGTTTGAGAAGAAGAGGACTTACAGTTGCAGGTTCACTGCGGAGAGTCGCCGCCGTTCTCTGGACTAGCTCAGGTTGATGCAGCGGCCGAGGCTGAGGAAGACGAGAGGCGCGGCGGCGGCGGTGGAGCTCGGGCTCTGAGGTGTCGAGAGGAGGAAGACGATGGAAAGGGAAGAATGACGAAGACTTAAGGGCCGCGCCTACTTATAAGAGACGGCTGATGAATGGGCGCGAGAAACGAGGAGGTTGAAGACATGATTATCCAGCTGCAGAGACGCCTCAATTTTTGGGATAGTTATTAAGACAAGGATCCGTTGAGATACGTTGAGCAGAACGTGCATTAATGGCGGATGACGTCACGACGGGTTACAAAGTTCAGAAGATGACGACATGGCGGGTTATAGCCTTTGCGCAGATAGAAGCCAGAAGATTTTTTATTAAGGTATTGAAGATTGACATGAACCGGTTCAAATCAATCTGGGGCCTAATGTTGGGGATATAACTACTGGAGTCACCCGCCCAGGAGGGGCCGGGTTATGTCATGACGATCATCACATGAAGCCTAATATCAAGCTTGAGGATGGTGGTTCAGTAATGGGCTTAAGGCCTAGGGGCGGCTTAAGGCCCGTAGTGATAAACCGCCGTTAAGGCATGACTTGTAGTGTAAGGCAAGAGTAGTTAAGAGTCCGAGCCATACACTGTTTATGAGCCGTCCGGGACTTTGAGAGCCGCTGGGCGTTAACCTCTCTATATAAAGGGGCGACCCGGCGGCGGTTCAGGATAAGGAAGATCAGATCGATAGCCAGGCATAGCGGTTTAGCTCTCTGGTCGTCGAAACCCTAACTAATTCCACCTCAACTGGAGTAGGCTTTTACCTTCACCGTAAGGGGCCGAACCAGTATAATCATTGTGTCCTTTGTCCCGTTTAACCCCTTTAAGCTTCCTAGTTGCGATGGCTCCACGACTAAGTCCTTGCACGAGGACATCTGCTGTGACTATTCCACGACACCTTATGTCTTGAATCTCGGGGCGAGATTCTTGTTTAGTAGGGGTGAGTTGTCACAGCCCTAGCTTCAGCCTTGTTGTGGACTAGTCTTGGTTGTTGCATCATGTTTAAATTTTCTTAAACCTGAAATGGGGATGTTCAAACCCTAGCACCAAATGAAATGCAACTAGGATCAAAATAAAAATATTTTCAATGAATCCAAAATGCCCTTAAAAATGTTCATTATTTATGGAAAGAGGTCAAAACCTTTACCACAGGTCATGCACATTTTTCCAAGGCATTTATGGTCTTTGAATTAAATCATATTGTATTTGAAGTGGAGCTATAAATTCTAATAAACTATTTGGTAGCTCCGAATATTCGGAAACTTGGTGAGGGCCTCTAGTTTAAATCAGATAGTGGCCACAAAAGTTTTCAGGATTTTATAAAGTGATTTATTATTTTTACTAAATCAGAAACAAGTTACAGAAAATAGAAAAAGAGAAATATTAGAGAGGGAGAGAAAACTTACCTGCCGCCCACCAACTGGCCCAGCACTGTAGCTGTCCAGCCCAACCCACCAGCGCCCCCCTGTCATCTTTCTCCTCTGCCAGAAGGACTGGGCGCGTGGTCGCCCCGCGCGCGCACGCTCTCCGCCAGCTCCTGCTTGCCGCTTTTTCCGGGACGCCTGGAGACGCAACGCACCCCTGACCCCCTCGCTCACTCTCTTCCATCCTCATCTCCGCCTCTGCTGCTCTCTCTCTTCCAAAACCGGACATCGCCGTCGCCGCCGTTCGCTGGCCACGCGCTCCCCGCCGTCCCCTCGACCGCCCGTCGTGTTTGAGAGCTCCGCCACATCATCTTCTTCGTCCTCTCGATGAGCCACGCGAGCCGGGAGGGCCTGGAACGTCGCCACCGCCGTCGTCTTCATCGTCGGCCGCCCGAGATCGCCGTCGTCGTTTCGTCGTCACCAAGCCGTCCCCGAGCCTACCGAGACTGCCGCCAACGCCACCGTGAGCTCCTCTTCGATTCCCCTCTCTCCCCGCGCGTTTTTGCTCGCTCTAGCCACGCCAATCGCCGGAGCCGTGAGCTTCCGGCCGTTGTCCATGTCGCCGCCGCAGCCACAGTCGCCCGTGCTCGCATTCGAGCGTGTCACCGCACTAACCGCGCCCCCAGGAACCCGCAGACACCACCAGCTCGCCCGGAGACGCCCCGTAGCGTCGTTTCCGTCAAGGTCCGAACTCCGGCCGCCGCGGAACTCGACGTCGTCGATGTATCCGGCCACCCCATGACTAACTTATGGCACCTTTGGTTGCGGCGCACTGCCAGCAACCCATAGCCGCAAACCGCGCTCGAAACCGTCCCCTGTAGCGCTTTCCCGAAGCGTCTCCGTCGTCGGTTTTGGTCGCCGCCTGCCGAACTCCAGCGATGTCGACGTGGCCCATCATTAGCCACTAATGACCCTGCTAATTAACCCCCTGACCCACTTACATATGGGTCCCATGCCCTTAATTAACCATAATTTAGTTTCTGATTAGTTTTAATTAATCACAGTGGCCCCACAAGTCAGAGTTGACCGTGTTGACGTTGACGTTGACCAGACCCACCTGTCCGTGACACTGATGACGCCGGGTCACTGACCAGTGGACCCCACTGGTCAGGTTTGACCTGGGCTGGCGCCGTTGACCTGATGACGTCAGCATGATGTCATGCTGACGCAGTGTTGATTTTTTGGATTTAAATAATTCAGAAAATTTCAGAAAATATCCAAAACTTCAAAAATTCATAGTAATTCAACCGTAACTCCAAATCAAAGAAATTATATATGAAAAACGATCAGAAAAATCTAATCTCTCCATCTCTCTGGTTTCATGCATGTTTAAACAACTTAACCTTGCTGTTTGGATCAAAACATGATAATGCACTTTATAAGATCTTAGTTTGAATTTGAATTTGAACCTTTGGTTCAAATCAACTCAAACCCTTCTGTTCTTAGCTGCATTAGCTCAAATCACAGCATATTGACATGTCATGATCATGCATCATATTGTGCATTGCATTGATTGAGTTCTTTCTGTGGTTGCCGGTGGTTGTTCCCCCCTCGGTAGACGTATGCTCCGACGATGAGTTCGATGACACCGATGAAGAGCTATATCATCTTCAGAAGTGCCAGGCAAGCAAAAACCCCTTGTTCATTCCGATACAATCCCACTCTCTCGCTCCCGCTCTCTTTTACTGCATTAGGACAACAACGATTCAACTATTACATGCTGCGGTAGTTGAACCCCTTTCCTCTGCATGACCTGTCGTTGCCACAGTAAATAGATGAAACCCACTAGCATGAGTAGGAATTGTTTGAGCCCTGATGTGCCTACTCATTCATGCTTGTTGTCATGGCTGCTACTGCTTAGAGTTGAGTCGGGTCTGATTCATCAGGAATGAATTGGAATGTGGTGAATGTGTCCTACTATTGAGAGCTAAGTGTGTGAACATGATTTGGTAAAGGTAGCGGTGAGAGGCCATGTAGGAGTACATGGTGGGTTGTCTCATTGCAGCCGTCCTCAGGAACTGAGTTTTGTATTTGTGATCCATGAACAGTTACTACCACACATTGGGTTCCGGTAACTCGACCCTCTCGGCTTATTAATCGCCTCGATCTCTGTCCAGGAGTTGCAACTAGTTTCTGGTGTTTGTAGGATATGTGTTGGGGGCCGTGCGTAGCGCTGACCCTAGGGGTGGGCTATGATGCGGTAGAGGCACGAGGCACGGTGTACCGAGACGCCCGTTTGGTTCCTCGGGAACCCTGCTCTCATCGTTTGGGGCCGTGAGCGACACCCTGGCCGGATCTCCTCGCGGATGGAACCCGAATAGGCGATAAACCTGGACTAGAGACTTGTGTGGTTAGTCAGGTCGTGGCCAACTCCCTCGCCAGGCTTCCGCTTGAAGGTTGCCGAGATACACGACGTGTACATGATGGTAAGTGGCGAGAGCATGTGTGAAGAAGTACACCCCTGCAGGGTTAACATCATCTATTCGAATAGCCGCGTCCGCGGTAAAGGACTTCTGGGTTGCCTATAACAGTTCATAGACAAGTGAAAGTGGATACTCTAAAATGCGCAAGATAAGCGTGAGTGCTATGGATGGCGTTCTCGTAGGGATACGGGAGCAGATCCATAGTGGTGTATTGATATGGTAAATATGTGGACTCGAGTGCGCCACCTCAAAAGAGTTACTTGCAGTCGTAGTTCAGGATAGCCACTGAGTCAAAGCTGGCTTGCTGCAGTTAAACCCACCATCCCTTTGTTGATACTGATGCATATGTAGTTAGTTCTGATGTAAGTCTTGCTGGGTACATTTGTACTCACGTTTGCCTATTTTATGTTTTTGCAGAGAGACATCAGTCTCGCTAGTAGTATCGCATGGACTTCGACGTTTAGCTTGTTACCTCAGCTACGATCTTGTGCCCTCGGCAGGGTCTTGTAGATAGTCAGGCTTCTCAACTTTTTCTTTTGTAGTTGTCTGTACTCAGACAAGTTAAGCTTCCGCATGTGCCTGTTGCTTGTATGACTTGAATGCTGGGTCATGAGACCCATGTTTGTAATATCTGACTCTTCGGAGTCTTATGAATAAATACTTGAGTTGTAGAGTTTTGTTGTGATGCCATGTTGTATTTACACATATCGAGCATATTGTGTGTATGATTGAAATGCTTGGTATGTGTGGGATCCGACAACCTATTTGTCTATCCTTGGTAGCCTCTCTTATGGGGAAATGTAGTCTAGTGCTTCCACTCAGCCATGGTAGTCTGCTACAGCCCGGTTTACCAGAGTCCTGCTAGCCCAGTTGCTACTGCTCTGGAACACTTAGACTGGCCGGCATGTGTCCTTCTTCGATCCTGTGTCTGTCCCTTCGGGGAAATGTCATGCGGTGTCTTTCGGAGCCCTGTTAGCCTGCTACAGCCTGGATTCCCGGAGTCCTGCTAGCCCAGTTGCTACAGCCCGAATTCACTCGCTGATGATCGACACGTTCGTTGCTGGGTCATGTATGCCTGTCCCTGTAAGTTAGTGCCACTTTGGGTTCACGACTAGTCATGTCGGCCCGGGTTCTCTGTCATATGGATGCTAGCGACACTATCATATACGTGAGCCAAAAGGCGCAAACAGTCCCGGGTCAGGTAAGGTGGCACCCATGGGAATACCGTGCGTGAGGCCGCAAGGTGATATGATGTGTGACATGCTAGATCGGTGTGACTTAGGATCGGGGTCCTGACAGAAACTTTCTCACCCATAGCGATGCTTAAGTCTGTCCGAATCATGTTAGCAATTGCCGCATTTTATGATTATAAAATCTGGCAAATGGACGTCAAAACTGCATTCCTTAAAGAAGAGTTGTATATGATGCAACCAGAAGGTTTTGTCGATCCTAAAGGTGCTAACAAAGTGTGCAAGCTCCAGCGATCCATCTATGGACTGGTGCAAGCATCTCGGAGTTGGAATATACGCTTTGATGAGGTGGTCAAAGCATATGGCTTTATACAGACTTTCAGAGAAGACTATATTTACAAGAAAGTGAGTGGGAGCTCTATAACATTTCTAATATTATATGTGGATGACATATTGTTGATTGAAAATGATGTAGTATTTCTGGATAGCGTAGAAGGATACTTGAATAAGAGTTTTTCAATGAAAGACCTTGGTGAAGCTGCTTATATATTGGGCATCAAGATCTATAGAGATAGATCAAGACGCTAAATAGGACTTTCATAAAGCACATACCTTGAAAAAGTTTTGAAGAAGTTCAAAATGGATCAGTCAAAGAAAGGGTTCTTGCCTGTATTGCAAGGTGTGAAATTGAGCCACACTCAATGCCTGATCACTGCAGAAGATAGAGAGAAAATCAAAGTCATTCCCTGTGCCTCAGCCATAGGTTCTATCATGTATGTTATGTTGTGTACCAGACCTGATGTGTGCCTTGCCATAAGTCTGGCAGGGAGGTACCAAAGTAATCCAGGAGTGGATCACCGGAAGGCGGTCAAGAACATCCTAAAGTACCTGAAAAGGACCAAGGATATGTTTCTCATTTATGGAGGTGACAAAGAGCTCGTCATAAATGGTTACGTCGATGCTAGCTTTGACACTGATCCGGATGACTCTAAGTCACAAATCGGATACATAATTATTTTGAATGGTGGAGGTGTCAGTTGGTGCAGTTCCAAGCAGAGCGTCGTGGCAGGATCTACGTGTGAAGCGGAGTACATAGCTGCTTCGGAAGCAGCAAATGAAGGAGTCTGGATGAAGGAGTTCATATCCGATCTAGGTGTAATACCTAGTGCATCGGGTCCAACGAAAATCTTTTGTGACAATACTGGAGCAATTGCCTTACAGAAGGAATCCAGATTTCACAAAAGAACCAAACAAATCAAGAGACGCTTCAACTCCATCCATGATCAAGTGAAGGAGGGAGACATAGAGATTTGCAAAATACATATGGATCTGAATGTAGCAGACCCGTTGACTAGGCCTCTTCCACGAGCAAAACATGATCAGCACCAAGACTCCATGGGTGTTAGAATCATTACAATGTAATCTAGATTGTTGACTCCAGTGCAAGTGGGAGACTGAAGGAAATATGCCCTAGAGGCAATAATAAAGTTTTTATTTTATATTTCCTTATTCATGATAAATTTTTACTATTCATGCTAAAATTGTATTGATCGGAAACCTAAATACATGTGTGAATACATAGACAAAAATTGTGTCCCTAGTGAGCCTCTACTTGACTAGCTCGTTGATCAAAGATGGTTAAGGTTCCCTAATCATGGACATGAGTTGTCATTTGATAATGGGATCACATCATTAGGAGAATGATGTGATGGACAAGACCCATCCGTTAGGTTAGCATATTGATTGTTTAGTTTTATTGCTATTGCTTTCTTCATGTCAAATACATATTCCTTCGACTATGAGATTATGCAACTCCCGGATACTGGAGGAATGCCTTGTGTGCTATCAAATGTCACAACATAACTGGGTGATTATAAAGATGCTCTACAGGTATCTCTGAAGGTGTTTGTTGAGTTGGCATAGATCGAGATTAGGATTTGTCACTCCGAGTATCGGAGAGGTATCTATGGGCCCTCTCGATAATACACATCATAAGCTTGCAAGCAAACAACTAAGGAGTTGGTCACGAGGTGATGTATTACAGAACGAGTAAAGAGACTTGCCGGTAACGAGATTGAACTAGGTATGAAGATGCCGACGATCGAGTCTCGGGCAAGTAACATACCGATGGACAAAGGGAATTACGTACGTTGTCATAACGGTTCGACCGATAAAGATCTTCATATAATATGTAGGAACCAATATGAGCGTCCAGGTTCCACTATTGGTTATTGACCGGAGAGGTGTCTCGGTCATGCCTACATAGTTCTCGAACCCGTAGGGTCCGCACGCTTAACATTCGATGATGATATTGTATTATATGAGTTATGTGATTTGGTGAGCAAATGTTGTTCGGAGTCCCGAATGAGATCACGGACATGACGAGGAGTCTCAAAATGGCCGAGAGGTAAAGATTTATATATAGGACGATAGTATTCGGACACCGGAAGTGTTTCGGAGTGTATCAGGTATTTATCGGAGTACCGGAGGGGTTATCGAAACCCCCCCGGGGGAATATATGGGCCATATGGGCCATGAGAGGGGAGCACACCAGCCCACAAGGGGTGGCGCGCCCCCCTATGGCAGAAGACCAAATTGGGAGAAGGAAAAGGGGGTTTCGGCCCCCTTCCTTTCTCTCTTCCCCCTTCCCTTTCTTCTCCGGTGAAATAAGGCAGGGGGGCGCCACTTGGGGAAACCCCAGGTAGGATTCGAATCCTACTTGGGGCGCCCTGGCTGCCTCCCCTCTCCCTCCCACCTATATATATATATATATATGTGTGGGGGGGCACCCCTAGCACACCCAAGACAATTGCCTAGCAGTGTGCGGCGCGCCCCTCCACCGTTTACTCCCACGGTCATATCTTCGTAGTGCTTAGGCGAAGCCCTGCGCGGATCACTTCACCATCACCGTCACCACACTGTCGTGCTGACGGAACTCATCTACTACCTTGACAACTTGCCGGATCAAGAAGGCGAGGGACGTCACCGAGCTGAACGTGTGCAGAAATCGGAGGTGCCGTACGTTCGGTACTTGATTGGCCGGAGCTAGAAGAAGAGTTCGACTACATCAACCGCGTTGTCAAACGCTTCCGCTTACGGTCTACGAGGGTACGTAGACACACTCTCCCCTCGTTGCTATGCATCTCCTTGGATAGATCATTGCATGTGCTTTGAATTTTTTTTGTTTTCAATGCAACGTTTCCCAACATATCAACTACTAACTATGGACTCGTAGGTCTGTGATAAACTACTCACGCATCATCGGAAGGGCGACAAGGATGATGTAGAGCCCCTCCGTGATAGAATCACCCTCCGGCCGAGTGTTGGAAAAGGCCTCCAGATGGGATCTGTCAAAAACAGGTACTTGCAGCGACGGAAAAAGTATTTCATGGACTCCCGTGTTGGTTTCCTGATTTTAGAGAATTTATAGAGGCAGAGTTAGGTCAAACGGAGCCACATGGGCCCCACAAGACACCAGGGCACGCCCTGGTGCCTCGTGGGCCACTCCTCCATCTTCTTGTCCCCTCCCAAAGCTTCCAGGGTCTCTTATTGCCAGAAAAAAAAATCTCCAAAAAGTTTCGTGGCACTTGGACTTCGTTTGGTACTGATATTCCGAAAAAACAAAAATAGGAAAAAAACAGCAACTGGCACTGGGCACTAAGTTAATAGGTTGGTCGCAAGAAATGATATATAATTGCTTGAAAGTGTATATAAAACATCCAAGATTGATACTATAATAGCATGGAACAACAAAATATTATAGATACGTGGAGACGTATCAAGCATCCCCAAGCTTAATTCCTGCTCGTCCTCGAGTAGGTAAATGATAAAAACGGAATTTTTGATGTGGAATGCTACCTAACATATTCATCATATACTTTTTCTTTTGTAGCATGGACATTTGGACTTGAATGATTCAAAGCAATAGTCTATAACTTGACATGAAGACATCAATACTCAAGCATACTAACAAGCAACCATGTCTTTCAAAATACAACGCTAAAGAAAGTTATCCCTAGCCCATTATGCTCAATCATTGATCCATTCATGAAACACACTCAACATTAGCTACATCCACTGCAAAAGTATGACAATAGTGCTCTCTAGTTGGTGCTTTATAAGAGAAGATGGAGACTCAAAATAAAAATTGCATAAAAGTAAATAAATAAGCCCTTCGTAGAGGGACGCAGATATTTGCAGAGGTGCCAGAGCTCAAGGCTTAAATTAGAGATAAAAATATTTTGAGAGGCATGCTTTTCTTGTCAACAAAAACGACCGAGAATTCCCAATATCTTCCATGCTAGACAAATTATGGACAGTTCCCAAACAGAAAATAAAGTTTATTTCCTTTCCACCATTCTTTCACAATCCATGGCTAGCCGTATCCATGGGTGCCTTCCATACCAACACTTTCCAAGGAATTTATTATTATCATCATATTATTTATTATTATTATTTTCATTTCAGTACTGGGCATCCCTATTACCTGCCACACTCTCGTGCAATGACAAGTGAATAAACACTCATCGTGAGAATAGAATACCTAGCATGGAAAATATTGGCCACCCCCTGCCGCTTCATGAGCGGTATGGGCACACAAAACATAAATTTATGTTGACAAATTAGAGTTGGCACATGCAAATTTACTTGGAACGGCATGGAAATACCACATATAGGTAGGTATGGTGGACTCATTTGGCACAACTTTGGGTTTAAGGAGTTGGATGCACAAGCATCATTCCCGCTTAGTACAAATGAAGGCTAGCAAATAGATTGAGAAGCGACCAACCAAAAAGCGAAAACAGTCATAAACATGCATTCAACATAACTAACACTGAGTAATGCACCATAAGTAGGATATAACTTCGTTGCATAACTATTTACTTTATGTGCATGCATAGGGAATCACAAACCTTAACACCAATATTCTTACTAAACCACAGTTAGTCACTAACATGACTCATATTTTATCATCTCCATATCGCAAAATTATTGCAAAAGGAATCAAACTTATCATATCCAATGATCTATATGAAAGTTTTTATTATATCCCTCTTGAATATTCATCACTTTGGGACCAAATTCATATCTTGTGCAAATTACCACTGCTATTATCAACTCTCAAAAAGAATTAAGTGAAGTATGAGAGTGCAAATATTTCTTCAAAATATAATTTTATCAACTCTCAAAAAAATATAAGTGAAGCACGAGAGTCTATTTCTTTAAAATATAATCACCGTCGTGCTCAAAAAGATATAAGTGAAGCACTAGAGCAACTTCCTAGCTCAAAAGATTTAAGTGAAACACATAGAGTATCTTCATCCATCGTGATCTCACCCAAAACTTCAATCACTCAAAACTCAACAAAACCTCGTGAGATCCGTTAGTATAATAAAGCAAATCACTACTTTAAGTATTGTTGCAAACCCATTCATATTTTATTTTTTCATTATACCTAATGTATTCTAACTTATCCATGGATTATACCCCCCGATACAATCCATAGTTCCATCAAAACAAGCAAAACAATGCATCAAAAACAGAATCTGTCTAAAACAGAATAGTCTATAGCGATCTGGACATTGACCATACTTCTATAACTCCAAAAATTCTGAAAAATTAGGACAACATGGGAAATTTGTATATCGATTATTTGTAAAAAATGCAGTATTTTATCATGCTCCGGCAATTTTTTACAATTATTCTACTGGACGCAAAAGTTTCTATTTTTGCACAGAATCAAAGCAACTATCATCCAAATCATCCCAAAGGCTTTACTTGGCACAAACACTAATTAAAGCACAAAAACACAATCATAGTAGTAGCATAATAGTGTGCTTATTGAAAAATAGAAAAGAAACAAAAATTAAAGGATAACTATTGGGATGCCTCCCAACTAGCGTTATTGTTTTACGCCCCTAGCTAGGCATAATGCATAGTTTCAAGTGTTGTCATCTTTGGTTTTAGTTCCATAGGTGGCCCTCATGATTGATTCATATGGTGGCTTAATTATAGTTCTAGGGAAGTGTTCATACCCATCTTTAACGAAATTTAAATTTAATATTCCTGTCTTTCATGTCAGAGACGACACCTATAGTTCGTAAGAACAGTCTACCAAGTATTATGGGACAAGATGGATTGCAATCAATGTCAAGTACAATAAAATCAACGGACACATAGTTCCTATTTGCAAGAATAAGAACATCATTAATTCTACACAAAGGCTTTTTAATAGTAGAATCCACCAAGTGCTAATTAAGAGAACATTCATCCATATTGGTAAAACCTAACACATCACACAGAGATTTTGAAATTGTGGAAACACTAGCACCCAAATCACATAAAGCATTGCACTCATAATTTTTAATCTTGACTTTAATGTTGGGTTCCCATTCATCATAGAATTTTCTAGGAATTGAAATCTCTAATTCTAGCGTTTCTTCTAACGCTTTCATCATCGCTTCTACAATATGTTTAGTAAAAGCCTTATTTTGTCCATAAGCATTGGGTGAATTTAGCATGGATTGTAACAAAGAGATGCATTATATCAAAGAACAACTATCATAATTAAAGTCTTTGTAATCTAAGGAGTGGGCTCATCACTAGTTAAAAAATTTACCTCTCCAAACCCACTTTTATCATTTTTTTTCATTAAGATTTTCACCCTCCAAATTATGGGAATGCCTTATAGATAAAGTTGACTCTTCTTCAGTCCCCTTTTCATCAAGTTTTATATTGCTAAATAGGAATCAATATATGAAACACCAATCATTTTAATATCCTCGTCTTTACTACAAAATAAATCAGGAGGAATCACCTTTCCTAAAAATTCTCGTTTAACTCTATGCATAGCGGTTCTTTTCTTACTCTCATCCATGGAGACATATAAAGCTTTAGTTGATTCATTAATATCAATCTTGGGTGGCAAAATTTTAGTCTCAAAATTTTCCACATCATGAATAATTCTATCAATGCTCCTAAACATATCATCAAGTTTACTCAATTTTTATTTTATCGCAATGTTGAATTTTTTTGAGCATTAATAAATACTTTAATATTACTTTCAAGATCAGAGGGCATCCTATTATTATTATAAGAATTACCATAGGAATTGCCAAAAGTATTAGAGGAATTTCCAAGAAACGGCCTAGGATTAAAATTACCTCTATAAGCATTGCTATTAAAATTATTTTGCGAGACAAAATTCACATCTACGGGATCATTATTTTGCTCAATCAAAGTGGACAAAGGCACATCATTAGGAACAATAGGAGCATTTTTACTAGCAACCAATTTTATAAGTGCATCAACTTTATCACTCAAAGTAATAATCTCTTCAACATATTTCACTTTTTGACTAGTAAAAGCTCTCTCAGTATGCCATTGTGAATAATTTGCCATAATATTATCAAGAAATTTATTAGCTTCACCCAAAATAATCTCCATAAAAGTACCACCAGTGGCGGAATCTAAAAGATTTCTAGAAACAAAATTTAATCCCGCATAAATTTTTTGTATGATCATCCACAAATTTAGACCATGGGTAAGGCAATTTCTTATCATCAATTTCATCCTTTCCCAAGATTGGGCAACATGTTAATGCTCAAGTTGCTTGAAATTCATAATTTTATTTCTAAGGGCAATAATTTTCGCGGGAGGAAAATACTTAGTGATAAAAGCATCTTTGCACCTGTCCCAAGAATCAATATTATTTCGTGGCAAAGATGAAAACCAAAATTTTGCACGGTCCCGCAATGAGACGGGAATAATTTTAATTTATCAATATCATTATGCACATCTTTTTCCTTTTGCATGTCACACAATTCTATGAAAGTGTTAATATGGGATGCAACATCTTCATTAGGACTACCAAAAAAATGTTGTTTCATAACAAGATTTAACAAAGCGACATTAATATCACAAGTCTCCGCACTAGCGATGGGAGGAGAAATCGGAGTACTAATAAATTCATTATTATTAGTATTGGAAAAATCACATAATTTTGTATTTTCTTGGGACATCATGGCTACGCAAACAAGATAACAAGCAAGCAAACAAGAAAAAGGCAAACGGAAAATATTTTTGTAATTTTGTAAAACTTTTAGAAGTGGGGGATATGAAAATGAAGGCAAATGGCAAATAAGGTAAATGCAAGGATATGAAACTTTACGCGTAGGTACTTGATAGATGTTGATGATGTCTCCTCGGCAACGGCGCCAGAAATTCTTCCTGCTACTTGTGAACTACGTTGGGATTTCCCCGAAGAGGAGAGGATGATGCAGTACAGTAGAGATAAGTATTTCCCTCAGTTAAGAACCAAGGTTATCAATCCAATAGGACAAACGAAGCAACAACTCGTTAGCAGCACCTGCACACAAACAAGAAATCCTTGCAACCCAACACAAACAAGGGGTTGTTAATCCCTTGACAGTTACAAGCAAGATTAAATTGTATGGTATTTGATAGATAGATCGGACAAAAAAAATAAAAATGCAGCAAGGTATTTTTGGTTTTTATGTATGATAAAAGATAGACCCGGGGCCATAGTTTTCACTAGAGGCTTCTCTCTTGAAAATAGCATATGGTGGGTAAAAAAAATACTTTTGGGCAATTGATAGAAAAGCAAATAATTATGAAGATATCCAAGGCAATGATCACTTATATAGGCATCACGTCCGAGACAAGTAGACCAACTCCTGCCTGCATCTACTACTATTACTCCACACATCAACCGATATCTGATACGTCTCCAACATATCTATAATTTTTGCTTGTTCCATGGTGTTATATTATCATTCTTGGATGTTTTATAATCATTTTATTGCAACTTTATATCATTTTTGGGACTAACCTATTGACATAGTGCCCAGTGCCAGTTGCTGTTTTTTGCTTGTTTTTACTTCGTAGAATATCAGTACCAAATGGAGTCCAAACGCAGCGAAACTTTTTGGAAAATTTTTATGGACCAGAAGAAACAACATGGGCCAAAGAAGTACCAGAGGGGTGCCCCGAGGGGGGCACAACCCACCTGGGCGCGCCTGGGGGCCCAGGCGCGCCCTGGTGGGTTGTGCCCACCTCGGTGGCTCCCGCACCGCCTCTTCGCCCTATAAATCCCCAAATATTTCAAAAACCTTAGGGGAGTGGATAGATCAGAAGTTCCGCCGCCGCAAGCCTCCGTAGCCACGAAAAACCAATCTAGACCCCGTTTCGGGACCCTACCGGATGGGAAAATCATCACCGGTGGACATCTTCATCATCCCGACGGCCACCATGATGAGGAGGGAGTAGTCCACCCTTGGGGCTGAGGGTTTGTACCAGTAGCTATGTGTTTAATCTCTCTCTCATGTTTTTGAGATGTCACGATCTTGATGTATCGCGGGCTTTGTTAATATAGTTGGATCATATGGTGTTTTCCCCTTTCTATCTAGTTGTGACGAATTGAGTTTTCCCTTTGAGATTTTGTTCTTATCAGATTGAATACTTTTATGGATTTGAGAACACTTAATGTATGTCTTGCTATGAATACCCGTGGTGACAATGGAGTATCATATTGATTCACTTGGTATGTCTTTTGGCACTCAACTCGCGGATTCCTGAGGTGACATTGAGGTAATCTATGCATAGGGGTTTATGCACGTTCTCGTCTTTGTTTCTCCGATAGAAATCTTGGGGCACTCTTTGAGGTTCTTTGTGTTGGATTGAGTATTATGAATCAGAAATTGTTTGATGCATATCGTATAATCAACTCACGGATACTCGCGGTTACATTGGAGTATCTAGGTGACATTAGAGTTGGTTGATGTGTATCATATGGTGTTATTCTAGTACAAATTCTTGGTTAGATCGATCGGAAAGAATATCTTGGTGTTATTTTAGTACGAACTCTAGGATAGATTGATCGGAAATAATAGCTTGTAGGTGGTTTCTTACCCTACAAACAATTTCTTCTTATGTACTCCGCTAGATAAGAACTTTGGAGTGATTCTTCTTTGCACGTTGAGGGATGGTTATATGATCCAATTATATTAGCATTATTGAGAGATTGCACTAGCGAAAGTACGGACCCTATGCCTCATTTTTAAGCAATGCAATGCCGTTTGTGCTCACTTTTGTTACTTGCTACCTTGCTGCTTTTCATTGTTACTATTACAAAAATCAATATCTACTATCATTACTACAGTTGTATCACCATCTCTTCGCCGAACTAGTGCACCTATACAAATTACCATTGTATTTGGTGTGTTGGAGACACAAGAGACTTTTTTATTATTTGGTTGCAGGGTTGTTTGAGAGAGACCATCTTCATCCTATGCCTCCCATGGATTGATAAACCTTAGGTCATCCACTTGAGGGAAAATTGCTAATGTCCTACAAAACTCTGCGCTTGGAGGACCAACACGAGTCTACAAGAACAACTTGTGTAGTACAAATCACTATCCAGCATGCATCTAGTGTATTAAGTTCATAAAAACGGAGTAACGCCTTAAGCAAGATGGCATGATGTAGACAAGATAAACTCACATATGAATAAACCCCATTTTTAACCTTAATAGGAACAATACATACGTGTCATGTCCCCTTCTGTCACTGGGATTGAGCACCACAAGATCGAACCCAATACAAAGCACATCTCCCATTGCAAGATAAATCAATCTAGTTGGCCAAACCAAATCAATAGATCAGAGAGAAATATGAAGCTATGACAATCATGCATAAAAGAGTTTAGAGAAAACTCAAATAATATTCATGGATAGATTTGATCATAAACTCACAATTCATCGGATCCCAACAAACACACCCAAAAAGTGATTACATCGGATAGAACTCCAAGAACATCGAGGAGAACATTGTATTGAAGATCAAATAAAGAGAAGAAGCCATCTAGCTACAAACTATGGACACATAGTTCTTTGGTAAACTACTCACGCACCATCGGAAGGGCAGCAAGGATGACGTAGAGCCCCTCCGTGATCGAATCACCCTCCGGCAGAGTGCCAAAAAAGGCGTCCAGATGGGATCTGTCAAGAACAGGAACTTGCGGCAACAGAAAAAGTATTTCGTGGACTCCACTATTGGTTTCCCGATTTTAGAGAATTTGTAGAGGCGGAGTTAGGTCGAATGGAGCCACGTGGGCCCCACAAGCCGCCAGGGCGAGCCCTATCCCTGGGCGCGCCCTGGTTCCTCGTGGGCCACCGCTCCATCTTCTCGTCCCCTCCGGAAGCTTACAGGGTCTCTTATTGCCAAAAAAACTCCAAAAAGTTTCATGGCATTTGGACTTCGTTTGGTATTGATGTTTTGAAAAACCAAAAACAGGCAAAAAATAACAACTGGCACTGGGCACTAAGTTAATAGGTTAGTCCCAAAAAATGATATATAATTGCTTAAAAGTGTATATAAAACATCCAAGATTGATACTATAATAGCATGGAACAATAAAAAATTGTGGATACGTTGGAGACGTATCATACCCTAGCCCGGTAGGCGGTGATAACCTTGTGTGCCCGAGTTGTTTTAGGTGCCTTTGTCGCCGTTCGGGACATTTTCTTTTTAGTTTTGGCCATGATGGTGGTCGGCCACGAAAGTGGCAGATATCACGCGGTGACATCAGGCCCACCCAGGACATAGTCCAAAGGGGAGTTAGTTAGAGTGGCTGGGAGAGTGTCATGCAATAGATTGGTTTTGTCGAAATGTCGTTGGTCCACCCGAATGGGAGCACGAGGCCATGAGTTCCGTGGTGTGGGTAAAGTGTACTAACCTCTATAGAGTGTATAATCTATCGATAGCCGCGCCCTCAGTTATGGGCTCGGTTCGTAGTAGGTCACACTATGGGTCAACAGTAATAATAATATTAATAATAAACAACCCCGGTTCGATAAGGAAAGAAGTTGGTTGATCTTTATGTGGTCATGCGATGGTATAGTTGATACCAAAGTTGGTTGATTTGTATGGGGTCATGCGATGATCACTGGTAAAGATCGAGCTCCTTGTGGTCATGTGATGATCACTATGGTATTGTTAATACCAAGCTTGGTTGATCCTGAGGTGATCGTCTGATGTTCCTAATGGAAAGTTGATATCTATGGTGGTTACGAGGTAACCCCCAAAAAGAGTAAGTTGGTCCATGATATCTTCAACATGCTAGTGCTAGCATCATCATGTTCATATCATGAGTAACATGTTCATGCCATGCTCATATCATACTGTTCTAGTTGTATCATGCTCAGCATTAACTAACCTGTAAATGCCATGTATTGTTTGTCTTGATTGCTTTGGTTGCTGTGAGCTTGCAAGTACATTCAAAGTACTCACCTGGCATGTCATGCCAGCTTGCAGGTCATGACGTGATTGATTGCTTGTCGAGGACTCCGAGTTTGTGCGCTAGGATGCGTTGCAGCCAGAGTCCCTACGGAGTGGAGTTCATCACCGTCGTCATTGTTCCGTTGCTGGGAGTTATTCCACTACTACGAGTTGTTCCCCTGCTAGCATAGAACTACTTGAGCTGGTGTAGTGTCGCCGTGCCGACGATCCTTTGTAATATCAGAAACCCTTGTACTCATATCCTTTGTAATAAGAGTTGCTTTGTTCTATGCCAAGCAGTGTTGTATTCGAGAAGACTTGATTTTCTGGGCTAGAATACAGGGTGTTCCGGTCTCTCTGAGCCGGGGTGCTATAGACAGTCACCATTTTTTGCAACTGACAACCATGCAACATCGGAGGCATGCTGGAATCACTATCACCCCGGGGTAGCGGCAAAAAAGCTACAACCATCGATGGTAAAGGAGCAACCTCCGTTTGGGTTTGCTGGAACCAGCGACTGGGATGATACAAGCAGGGACATCACGTCATTTTTTTCCTGGAAAACCGACAGGTGGATTTTTTGCTGGAACTATGTTTTTCTTTTGCTAGAACCAGACCAAATTTTTTCTACTATCTTCTTTTTATTTTGCTGGAACCAACTCAAAATTTGCTACGACCGTCTTATGATTTTGCTGGTAGTAGCCCAATTTTTTGCTACCACCATCTTTTAGTTTTGCTGGAACCAGCACACATTCGTTTTTTGCTACTGTCGGCTTTGGCTACAATCGATGCTGTCGCTGCCGCCGTCGTCGTTTAATGTTGCAACTTGGGGTGGGCAGCACCGGTGAGTAATAGTGTCGTGGTTGGCACCGTAGAGACCACCGTGCTTGCAACAGGGAGGTGATGAAAAGGCTGCAACAGGGTAAACAGACTTTTTTTCACGATTTTGACGATAACGAGCTTTGATCGTGATCGTCGGGGGCGGCCGGCCCCGCCGCCTGGCACGAGGGAGTGGAACGCGTGCTACGCCACGTGGGGGGGGGGAGGGGCGACCCACATGGCTTGTGCTCTTGTGTTTTCACATGCGAAGAGAAGGGGTGAGGAGACGATGGGGAACCAAGCATCGAACGGCCACGCACGCGAGGATCCGACGGCCGAAATTTGGGCCGGTCTACCGGCGCCTATCAGTGGCTGACATAAATGCTATTTTCCTTTCTAGAGAACGGACGTCATCAGATGGAGTGATTATCACGGGCACCTCTATGTCTCGCTTCACGCGAGACAGAGGGAACCCTCGCTGAAGGGTGGCACAAGTTGGGGCGGCCTAGGCGCGCGGGAACTACAACCATGTTTTTTGTTTTGTTTTTTTTCATGTTTTTTGTTTTTGTTTTTTGCTTTCTTTTTTTACTTTCGTTTATACTTCAAAATATTCTAAATAAATATATTACAAAGATCACTCAACAAAAAACATTTGAAAAATGTTGACCAAGCATTTGAGAAATGTTAAATGTGTATAGAGAAAATGCTTATCATGTATACGAAAATGTATTAAAAAATGTGTATGAAACAATTTAATCATGTATTTAAAAATGTCAATCGAGTATTTGGAAAAATCTTGACCACGTGTTTATAAATCAAGCATTCGGCAAATGTTAAATGTGTATAGAAAAATATTTACCATGTATGAGAAAAATGATGAAAAGAATTGATGATGTATATAAAAATGGTAATGAAGCATTTGAAAAAATGTTGAACAAGTATTTGAAAAATGTTAATCAAGCATGTTAAATGTGTATAAAAAAATGTTGACCATGTATTAAAAAATGATGGAAAAATTAGATCATGTATATAAAAATGTTAATCAAGCATTTGAAAAAAAAGTTGAACAACTATTTGAAAAATGTTAGTCAAGCATTTGGAAAATGCTAAATACATTTAGAACAATGCTGGCCACGTGTTAAAAAATGTTCATATTGCATTTAATAAATGTTAATTAAGCAGTTAAAAATTGTTAAATGCGCATAGATAAAATGTTGATCATGTATTACAAAATGTAGTCTTATATTTGAAAAATGTTAATCAAACATTTTAAAAAGTTTAAAAGTGTGTATAGGAAAAATATTTTTACCATGTATTCCAAAAAACAATCTTGTATTTTAAAAATGTTAATCAAGCATTTAAAATTCAATTGTTTAAAATATGTATAGCAAACAATTTGCATTAAAATTGAATTAAATTTGTAGTGGAAAATGTTAAAATATTGTTTTCCCATACAAAAAATGTAGAATGAAAACCAAAAGAACAAAGAAAACCAAAAAAAATAATGAAAACCAAGAAATAAACAAAATAAACCAAAGAGAAAAAAAGAAAAAAAATGAAGAAGCAAATGCAGAAGGAATGGAAGAAGAATGACAAAAATGGCAGAAGAAAAAAGAAAAGAAACAAAAGAAAAGGAGAAAAAGAAAGAAAAACCAGGAGAAGTCGAATAAAACAGAAGAAAGAAAGAAAACCTGGTCTTTAAGTGGTCCGCACCCAAGTAGTATTACACGATCTCAATGATCTTTGTCGGTGCAACAGACCCCAGGTATGTTGCCCAACTGTGCACAGGCACAAGATCAAGATTGAAGCACCAGCTCAAGACAGGGATTGCAGGCCCAAGAGATTTGAAGAACCCGTATACAACCCACAAAGACCAAGGATGAGTCAGAGAACAAGATATCTACAAGGAAAGGGCCTCCCTCGCCGGGCAGGCGAGCCCAGCAAGGGGCCAGGCCACCACCAGAAGCAAGCAACGAAGACTCCTCGGCAGGGCCTGTCGGGGCTTGCGGGGGGCTGAACCACCCCGCCAACTGCGCAAGTACGACCCACATCGTCAATCAGTGCGGTGTCAAGCCGCACGGCGATTAAGTGGCAGCATTTGCCACATGGCAGCCATCTCCTACAGAAGAAACCCACAGGTGACACCCATCCAGCGACGTGTCAAGAGAACAGATGCGAGCTGGCGAGATAAGCCCGGCAGGCCTTGCCGGACAGCTAGTGATGTGACACTAAGCGGTGCATTTAATGCACCCTGTCAGCCCACACAGTTAGGTATGATAGCACTATTTGCTATCATATCAATGGGTAATGACCATTTTGCCAGTGTGGTGACCCCTTAATCTATAAAAGGAGACCCATGGCATTCGTAGGAGGGGGTTAGAGGGTTGGAAACTTGATAGACCCAAGCCACCATACGTGTGTCGTGACCGTAGCCCTGAGGCAGGCCTTGCCGGGCAAGTGTACCATGCACCACCACGTTCATTTTCACCATCAATCCACCAAAGCAGGAGTAGGGTCTTACGCCTTGCGGCGGCCCGAACCTGGGTAAATTGCTTGTGTGCTCTCTGCCGTGCTGTCGTGCGCTGATATGCTCTTTGTGCAACGTGACGTCTGAGGGAGTCCTGGATTAGGGGGTCCTCGGACAGCCGGACTATATACCTTGGCTGGACTATTGGACTATGAAGATACAAGATTGAAGACTTCGTCCCGTGTCCGGGTGGGACTCTCCTTTGCGTGGAAGGCAAGCTTGGCGATTCGGATATGTAGATCTCCTCCCTTGTAACCGACTCTGTGTAACCCTAGCCCCCTCCGATGTCTATATAAACCGGAGGGTTTAGTCTGTAGGACAACAACAATCTTAATCATAGGCTAGCTTCTAGGGTTTAGCCTCTAGGATCTCCTAGTAGATCAACTCTTGTAATACTCATATCATCAAGATCAATCAAGCAGGAAGTAGGGTATTACCTCCATCGAGAGGGCCCGAACCTGGGTAAATATTGTGTCCCCCGCCTCCTGTTACCATCCGCCTTAGACGCACAGTTCGGGACCCCCTACCCGAGATCCGCCGGTTTTGACACCGACATTGGTGCTTTCATTGAGAGTTCCGCTGTGCCGTCATGATAAAGGCTTGATGGCTCCTTCGATCATCAGCAACAATGCGATCCAGGGTGAGGTTTTTCTCCCCGGACAGTTCTTCGTATTCGGCGGCTTCGTACTGCGGGCCAAATCGCTTGGCCATCTGGAGCAGATCGAGAGCTACGCCCCTGGCCGTCATGTCAGGTTTGGAAGCTTAAACTATATTCCCGACATCCGCGGAGACTTGATCTTTGACGGATTCGAGCCCATGTCAGGTGCGCCGCACAGCCACGACCTGCATGACTTAGCTCTACGGACGGTGTTCGGGAGATCACACGTGTGGCTACTCCGGCCCTCAATCCGGAGCAGATCATGCTGTACGAGGACGGGCGGATAGACCCCGCCACGGAGGCCGCACACTCAGCGGCGATAGAGCCGAATACTGACTTCACCTCCTATGAGACCTGTGTTGCCGGACCCTTGGATTCGTCCCCAGCCACGGGCTCCGAACCGCCTGGGTCCGTGCCTATCGAATCCGATTGGGCACCGATCATGGAGTTTACCTCTGCGGATATCTTTCAGCACTCGCCCTTGGGCGACGTGCTAAATTCATTGAGGTCTCTCTCCTTGTTAGGAGACCCTTGGCCGAACTATGTCCGGCTTGAGTGGGAAGCGGACGACAAAGAAATTCATTACCCACCCACCACCCACTTAATAGCCACTGTCGACGACTTAACCGACATGCTCGATTTCGACTCCGAAGACATCAACGGTATGGACGATGATGCAGGAGAGAAACAGGAACCACCGCCCACGGGGCGCTGGACAGCCACTTCGTCAAGCGATATATACATGGTGGATACACCCAAAGAAAACAACGACGAGGAACGGGAGGAAGCAGCAAAGGATAGTTCCCTCGAGAGGCAACCAAAGCGACGACGTAGGCGCCGCTCCAAATCCCGCCTCAGCAAAACCAACGATAACAGCGCAAGAAAGAATAATACCTCGGTCGACTCCAAAGGAAACGATGACCACATGGACCCAGCGATGGAGCAGGATGAGCCAGCGGACGGTGAACATAGTATGGAGCCATTGTCCGATCACGGCGACGCCGAGGGTAAAACTCATCAACCTGTCTCCGGAGAGGAGAACAGTCCGGACGACGATGCACACATCATCCCGGAAAGGCACTTGGAACAAGAGAACCTCCATAGAAGGCTTATTGCACCGCGAGGAGCCTGAAGAAGCAGAAGCAAAGGCTTAAGGCCGCGCAGAATACACTCAACAGCAGATGGAATAAAGTGCTTGACACTGGAGAAAAGTACGGTGGTAGTCGCCACACAAAGAGCTATCCAAAGCGCAAGCTGCTGCCTGAATTCGACGACGAGGCTTCAGAGCCCATTCATCCAAAAATAAAACGGCCGATCAGCCGGACCGACCACCCCGTGGCCGCGATAGGGCGGCTAACGACGTCGCACACAAGTCAGCGCATGATTTACGTGAGGACCTGCACAAAAAAGCCGGTATGGCCAGGTCCATCTATGGATCTAGGAAGCGCGCTCCGGCACAGAATCCTGGCCGCCCAAACGACTATACTGACCGAATAACAGCTTGGAATGAAAACCGAACACTACAACCGTCAGAAGAATGCCATGACACATCCAAATACAGGGGTGCCGCGCACCCCCTATGCTTCACCGATGAGGTGCTGGATCATGAATTTCCAGAGGGATCCAAACCCATGAACATAAAGGCATACGACGGAACGACAGACCCTGGAGTCTGGATTGAGGACTTTATCCTTCACATCCACATGGCTCGCGGAGATGATCTCCACGCCAACAAATACCTGCCCCTCAAGTTGAAAGGACCAGCTCGGCACTGGTTGAAAAGCATCCCCGAAAACTCAATCGGAAGTTGGGAAGAGCTTGAGGACGCTTTTAGGGCTAATTTTCAAGGGACCTATGTCCGACCTCCGGATGCAGACGATTTAAGTCATATAATTCAACAGCCCGGAGAGTCAGCCCGAAAGCTTTGGAACAGATTTCTCACTAAGAAGAATCAAACATCGACTGCCCGGATGCCGAAGCCTTAGCGGCTTTCAAACACAGTGTCCGGGACGAATGGCTCACCAGACACCTCGGCCAGGAAAAACCGAGGACAATGGCAGCCCTAACAAGCCTTATGACCCGCTTTTGCGTGGGCGAAGACAGTTGGCTGGCCCGTAGCGGCACCAGCAACCCAGGCACATCCGAAGTCAGGGATGGCAACGAGAAACCCCGATGCAATAAAAGCAAGCGTCGAAAAAATGAAGACAGCCCAGACAACACAGCGGTAAACAGCGGATTCAGGGGCTCTCGACCCGGTCAACGGGAAAAGCCATTTAAAGGCAGCAGAGATGGACCGTCCAGCCTAAACAAGATTCTAGACAGATTATGTCAGATTCATGGCACCTCCGACAAACCCGCAAATCACACCAATAGAGAATGCTGGGTCTTCAAGCAGGCCGGCAAGCTAAACGCGGAACACAAGGGGAGGGAGACACCAAGCGAAGACGAGGATGAGCCTCGCCAGCCGAACACTGGGGGAAAGAAAAAATTCCCACCAGAGGTCAAAACAGTAAACTTGATTTACGCAACTCACATACCGAAGAGGAGGCGCCAGCGCGCACCCCGAGGCATATACGCCGTGGAGCACGTCACCCCCAAGTTCAACCCTTGGTCGGCCCGCCCGATCACTTTTCATCGCAGGGATCGCCCGACTAGTATCCGGCACGGAGGATCGGCTGCCTTGGTGCTAGACCCAATAATTGACGGATACCACCTCACCCGAGTCCTCATGGACGACGGCAGTAGTCTTAATCTGATATATCAGGACACTGTCCGCAAAATGGGGATAGACCCGACAAGAATAAACCAAAGCAATACTACCTTTAAAGGAGTAATACCAGGCCCAGAGGCCCGCTGCACGGGCTCTCTAGTTATAGAGGTTGTATACGGTTCTCCCGACAACTTCCGAAGCGAAGAAATAACCTTCGACATCGCTCCATTCCGAAGCGGCTATCACGCACTACTCGGAAGAACGGCCTTCGCTCGTTTCAACGCAGTACCGCACTACGCTTATCTTAAGCTCAAGATGCCCGGTCCACGTGGCATCATCATAGTTAGCGGAAACACAGAGCGTTCCTCGCATACGGAGAAATATGTGGCGGCTCTAGCAGCCGAACACTGAACCTCTCCAACCAGAATAAATGATCGGTCGTCAAGACCGCGGACACGGTTAGACGAGTCCGGCGCACCACTAGCTGTAACAGCTCAGATAAACCTGAGATTGGGTCGATGGATATACCCCCATAGGTGGTGCTAGGGGCTTCCCGCATGTAAAAAAGGCTACAGTTCGGCTTGACCCTATTTAGATTGCATTTTAAATGGTTCATTAAAAATAACCAATTTTTCGCACGAAGACTTTTACCTGGGTTTTTCTCTTTTATAGATGATCATCGTGCTACACCCTTCCAGGATACGGCACAACGGAGACACAGGCGCAGACGTGCAGCAGGGCCCCGCTCAAAGGTTTCTTTTTAGATTACGACCCTGTGTAAACCTTTTTTACTGTCTCTTGTTGCTTCACACGCTCCGGATACTCAACACAACCGAGAGGGATGCTGGCGTTATTGGCATTTCGTCACGTCAGACTAATGCACGTACCTGGAAATTCAGGGCTCGTTATCGAGGGTGTTACTCAGCCCAGTATATGTTGTAAAGTCCGAATACCTTAGGGAGTGTTCGGCGTCGCGAGTTTGGCCTTATATGCATCAGCTCCGAATCATGTCTTTGGTCAATAGTTGGGTTTGCCCGGCTCCCGTGTTTTGCTACCTTACGTTCCGCTCTATCGGCTAAGGTGGCACCGGGAGAACTACTGCGATTGTGCCCTGGTTCATCTGGATGAGCACCTCAGTAGAGAAAGCCGAAAACTGACTGTCATGATAAAGCGCGAGACTGGTCAACCACTCGATGACTCAGCAGAAACTTCGCGATTCCTCCGCATTAACGAAGGACCGGTTTCCCGGTCATGTATGTACGCGCACCATATTCGGATGAGCGCGGAAGTACCAGGGGCTATGTAATAGCCCCACTGTCAAACTCCTATGGCTAAGTGAAAGTGTTAAAGCTATATAGTCCGATTGCCTTGTTCGCCGCGCTGTCACCTCCTTAATGGACCAAGACGTTGGGTCAACTGTGAATACGTGCTTTTCCGAACACCCCCGCATTATGTGCGTGGGGGCTGAAGCCGACGACTGCAAACTTTCAGGTTATATACATACATAAACGGCCGCACAGGAGGCATCATAATAATTTCAGGCAAAAGTATAAACACAGCCTTTATAATCCAAATAGCATTGTTTTTACAATTGGGATACATGTCACTCGGACATGATACTCTTCGAGCACTGAGCCTCTATTAAACGAGCGCCTTCTAGGACTTCTTCAAAATAGTGCTCGGTCGAGACCTGGCCTACGGCCGGACCCCGGGTTGCAATAGCGGTGGCCTCCATCTCTGCCCAATATGTCTTAACACGGGCAAGAGCCATCCGCGCACCCTCTATGCATGCTGACCTCTTTACAGCGTCGATATGCGGCACAACACCAAGGAATCGTTGCACTAAACCAAAATACCTATTCGGCCTTGGTCCCTTCGGCCAAAGATGATCCACGACGGACCTCATGGCAAATCCGGACAACCTATGGAGCTCGGCCCACTCGGCCATTTGTTCATTTAACAGAAGCGGACGCGTTGGAGCACGGAACTACGACCAGAACAACCTTTCCACTTCATGATCTTTGAAAAACTCAGTCACATCAGCAGCACTCATTGCCAAGTCCAAGTACACGTCTGCAGCACTCCATAATTGATCCAGAGGGGCATACTTCAGATCTCTGAACTTCGTCCGCAACAAAAAGGGCTTCCCAGCCGTGATATCTCTGGCTTGACGGAGCTCCTCCTTCGCCGCTCTGATTTTAGAGCGGGTTTCCTTGGCTGCTTCCATGGCTTTCTTTAGGTCAGTCGCTTTCGCTTGGCTTTCCTTTTCAAGAAGCTCATATCGGCCGGCGGCATCTTTCAACTCAACAGCCATCTTGGCTATTTTATCTTCGCTTTGGCGATGAGCAGCCTGTTCGGCTCTTAACTCTTTGGCCGCCTTTAGGGCGGCCGCATCACTTCTCCTGGCTTGTTCCTTGGCTCGGGCAAGTTCCGCCCAAGGGTCTCCATGGCGGTAGCTCCATTTGCAGTCACAACATATTATAGATACTAGCATCATGCTCCTCTTAATATTTGTTGACCACCCGAAAATACATACCCTGTGCCTCGTCAAGTTGCTTGTTCACAAGCACGATGTCGGCGTCTGCCGCGTCAAGCCGCCGCCTCAGTTCGGCAAACTCAGCAGTCCGGCCAGCCACCGGACCCTCAGCCGCCTGCACATGAAAGCAGCACGATCATTACCTGGGACTATGATCCTCTGTTTGCCGCCTCTGGACAGCAATCAGAGTCTCAGGGGCTACTATCTGTATAGAGCACACCTAGCGTGTGCGGTACCGTCAAAAAATATATATTACTTTGCGTACCTCAAAGCCTCTTAGCAGGCTCGTAAAAGCTTCATGCAACCCACTTTTGGCGGATGAAATCCTCTCAACCACCGTACCCATTAAAGTACGATGCGCCTCTAAGATCGTCGCTTGCTCCAGATGACCCATCAGTGCGTCCTCCGGTTGTGCACCGGACAGTCCCGGACTCTTTCTGTTGCTCTCCTTAGGAGCCGAATACTCCGGACTTCGGGTGGCCGAAGGGTTACCTTCTGGCCTTGGCGGATCAGGAGAAATCCTCCTTGATGACACCTCAGGGTCGTCCGCCCCGGGAGGCAGGGAGACAGGGGGAGGCGTTTCGCTCTCCATCATCTCCGGAAGAAGATCCCCCGAAGACGAACTCTGTCGAGAAGGGCTACGAGCCGGACTGCAAGATATATGTCTCGGTTATTGTCCTTGGAGGTAAAGCAGGATATATTTACCAAAGTACTCTTGTTCACTTACAGCTCGGTGGAGGGCTGGCCCCCTTGCGGGCGCTGTGCGGTAAGGACGCCCTCCGGGGCAGGGCCCCCTGGCGAAGGTTTCTTCCCTCGTTTGGAAACCTTCGTTTCCAAGTCTTCAGAGGCGGTCCTTTTCCTTCCTTGGGGAGAGGGGATTCTAGATTCTTCTCCCCGATTATCCTCCTTCGCAGAGACACTAATTCCCCCGGTTTGGATGTGTAATGTGTGAAGCCCGCTTTCGGCTTCTTTATTCCTCCCTTTATCTTCCCCTGATGGCACTTGATAAGGTGTGTGCTTAAGCATCCTGGCTAGTACAGGATCCGGTGAGCCTTCGGGAAGGGGGCCGAACACCTGATCCTCTCCGCCTTTCTTATCCAGTCCTAGCCAAGAGCGATTTTTTCAGAATGATGTTGTGACAAATAAAAAGACAACATGTTCGGCCGCAGAATTACTTCGTGGGTATCTAGACGGTTGCAGTTGAGATCCGCATCCTCGATGGTGTCCGGACACTTTATTCGTGATCCGAAGAACAATCCATACATCTCTTCAAGCGTCACGCCGAAGAATTGCTGAATAGTTCGCGGTCCTTCCGGGTTGAACTCCCACATACGGAGAGATCGACGTTGGCATGGCAGGACCCGACTAACTAGCATAACTTGCATTACCTTGACAAGACTGACGTCCCTCTTAAGGAGATCTCGGATGCGACTTTGCAATGTCAGCACGTCATTAACTGGCCCCCAGTCCAGCCCCTTATTGACCCATGACGCCAGTTGCGGTGGAGGGCCCGAGTGGAAGGCGGGGGCACCCGCCCACTTTGTACCTCGGGGAGTTGTGACGTAAAACCACTCCTGCTGCCATAAGTTGGACACCTCCGGGAAGGAACCCTTTGGCCATGGAGCATCGGCGCCTTTGCTTATTATAGCACCTCCGCATTCAGCGTGTCGCCCATCGATCATCTTCGGCTTCACATTGAAGGTCTTGAGCCATAAGCCGAAGTGTGGGGTGATGCGGAGGAAGGCCTCACACACGACGATAAACGACGAGATGTGAAGGATGGAATCTGGGGCTAGATCGTGGAAATCGAGCCCGTAGTAGAACATAAGCCCTCTAACAAAGGGATCAAGACTAAAACCTAGCCCTCGGAGGAAGTGGGAAACAAATACGACACTCTCGTTGGGTTCGGGAGTGGGGATGACCTGCCCTTGAGTAGGCAGCCTGTGCGGGATTTCGGCGGTCAGATACCTGGCTTCCCTTAGCTTCTTGATGTCCTTGTCTGTGACAGAGGAGGCCATCCACCGACCTTGAAGGTTGGATCTGGACATGTTTGAAGGTCTGAAGCGCTTAGCCTGAGCCTTGGGTGTTGGAACTCGAGGTGGGGGAAGGGAAGGATCGAGCGCGAGAAGAAAAGGACAGGCCTTGGCCCCTTTATAAAGAGGGCGAATATCAAGCGTCCTCCGCGTGGCCGTTTGGAACTTGCCTAAAATCGAGGAGTCATACTAACAAGCACGATTGGGTTACCCACACCCGTATTGATGAGAATCCCGTGATAAGGGGAACACGATCTCTGCTTCGACAAGACGTGCCAATAAAACCGCCTCGCAACACGTGCTATGGCAGGCTGGGAAAAACGGTTCGTAATGACCGGACCACGGCAGGATGTCACGTTATGAAAAGTTGTCAGCAGATTAGATTTGTGGAATATTATACTCTCTACGGTGGTATGTGGAATTTGTTTTACAGAGCCGGACACAATCCTTGTGTTCAAAATCTTCTATGGAGTATTAGGAGAAGGAACCTGCCTTGCAATGCCGAAGACAATCTGCGCGCCGGACTCATCGTCATTGAAGCCTGGTTCAGGGGCTACTGATGAAGTCCTGGATTAGGGAGCCCTCGAACAGCCGGACTATATACCTTGGCCGGACTGTTGGACTATGAAGATACAAGATTGAAGACTTCATCCCGTGTCCGGGTGGGACTCTCCTTTGCGTGGAAGGCAAGCTTGGCGATTCGGATATGTAGATCTCCTTCCTTGTAACCGACTCTGTGCAACCCTAGCCCTCTCCGGTGTTTATATAAACTGGAGGGTTTAGTCCGTAGGACAACAACAATCATAATCATAGGCTAGCTTCTAGGGTTTAATTAGCCTCTACGATCTCGTGGTAGATCAACTCTTGTAGTACTCATATCATCAAGATCAATCAAGCAGGAAGTAGGGTATTACCTCCATCGAGAGCGCCCGAACCTGGGTAAACGATATGTCCCCCGCCTCCTGTTACCACCCGCCTTAGACGCACAGTTCGGGACCCCCAACCCGAGATCCGCCGGTTTTGACACCGACAACGTCCCCCGCCGAACCAGCAAGGGGCCGCCCAGTCCCATAGGTGGCCGTGGATATCCCGCGACATCTTTGGCACGCCAGGTAGGGGGATCGCTTGTGCGAACCTGAAAGCGTGCGCAGCGCATCATCTTCATCGCCATCTTCATCTTCAACAATGCCATCGACCATGGCGCCCAAGAAGAAGAAGTCCGGCACTTCGGCCAAGCCATCCACCTCGAAGCCTCCGCCGCCCGCAGCCTCAAATGCCACGGGGGTTGCGGGGACAAGTGAGGACGTGAGCGCTGCTGGGGGCGTGGCAGGAGTAGGTGGCGCCATCGCCACTCCCCCTGCAACTGACACGGGGGCTGAAGGTATCGGAGGAGAACAACTTCAGCAGCGTTTCGATGGTCAAGCTCCGCAAGGTGCGCAGCCATAGCAACGGTACTCGGTCCGGGATGAGCCACCGCCCTCCAACCGTCCCTGCCATGGGGGCGGTCACGGCACGTGTGTCCCCTCCCGGGCGAGCCAACCCAACCACTGGACCCAACGGAGCCGCGGACCCTCGAGTGCCATCGCCGCGCGACCCCGCTGCCCAGGTGGCCGCCCCACCACAGCGCGGGCGCGCTACCGCCGTCGCCGCCGCCACAGGCACCGTCAGGAGCCAGGCGACGGTGCGGTTGAGGTCATCAACTTCCATGCCAAGCACGACCACGGAGGCTATGGCGCGGGCCCAGCTGCTACTAAGGTTCCCTGCCAGTAGCCGAGCAGATGGATGAGTGGCATGCCACCATCCAAAGTCTGCTCGGTTTTGCTGAGGCTGGGGGCTCGCGACGCGCTGGCTCGCCACGACCTCCCCAAGTGACGATGACTGCCCGTACTGCTGGCCGAACGAAGGGCGCTGTCCCCATCATTCAGTCCCCACCATGGCAGCAGGCGCAGGCGCAGCAAGATCAAGACCCCGACGACGCCTCTTCCGACCCTCAAGCACGTCCAGGCCAATGGCGAACCCCGGAGGATAGGCGGCGGGGAGACACGCGCGTCGTCGTGGGACGGCCTCTCGACGACCCCCGCCAGACCGACGGGTGCGGTGGCCTCAACGTCGCCGAGCGTGCGTTCGGTGTTGGCGGGTGCCTACCTTTCGAGGTCGGCTGCCCTGCCTTTACACGCGAACTGCAGCAAGTCCGTTGGCCGTCCGTCCACATGTTCAAGCCGGAGATACCCGAGAAGTACGATGGGAGACTAAACCCGGCAGAGTTCTTGAGCATCTACACCATCGATGTTCAGGCTGCCGGGGGAAGAGACGAGAAGGTGTTCGCCAACTACTTCCCGTTCTCTCTCAAGTCCAACGTGAGATCTTGGCTCATGCACTTGCCGGAGAACTCCATTTCGTCATGGGCAGACCTGTGCCACGAGTTCATCGGTGCCTTCACTGGTGGCCACCAGGAGCCCGGCAGGCCCAGCGACCTACAGCTTCTCTAGCAGAGAAGGAGAAACTCTCCGTAAGTATTTACAAAGATTCAGTAAAGTCCATAGGAATATTCCGAATATCCATCCGGCAGCTGTTGTAGGAGCCTTCCAGTCCAATGTGCGCAACCGTCGCATTCATTCTAAGCTGAATGTGCGGTTGCGCAAGACTGTGAAGGAGCTGTACACACTAGTGGATAAGTGTGCTCGGATGGAGGAAGGAAGGAAGTTGCCCGGGTAGGAGGATTGCATCAATGTTGATTCAGAGGATGAAGATGAATCAACCAGTCAGAGAAAGGGTAAGAAGCGTAACAAGAAGCCAAGAGATAAGACAATGATGACTGTGGAATATTCTGGCATGCCTAGTACCGGCAAGAAGGCCAAGACTGAGGCCCCCGGCAAGGAAGTTGGCGCGTGCATTGCCTGCCGGGGAGCCGCTGCCGTGGAAAAAGCCGGGAAAGGTGATGGGCCATACTGCAAGATCCACCTGACCAAAGGCCACGACCTCCATGAATGTTATCAAGTTGAGCAGCTTGTCAAGAGACAGATTGAGATTATGATACGCGTGATAACGAGAAAGGTCAGAATGCTGCTGGCGGAAAGGGCCAAGGCGGTGAAGAAAACCGCCCCGGCAAACCCATTCGGAACCAAGGAAAACCCGCCAGGGGCCAGGAGAAGGAAATCTGTGATGATTTGAATGATGGGGGGAATGAAAAGGAAACCAGTGAGCAGGAATTTCAGAGGGCCACTGACGCCCAATGCATTGATGGGGGTGCGTCTTTGCACTCCTCCCATCGCCATCTCAAGCGATGGGCACGAGAGGTCAATGTTGTGGAGCCAGCGCCAGAGGCCCGGAAGCCACTCAAATGGTCCCGCATGCCCATCATCTTTGATGAGGAGTGATAATCCCCAAGTGAAGGGAATCATCGTAGCAATTCCCAATGGTGGAAGTGATAAGTATGGAGTGTCGAACCCACAAGGTGCTAAAGGTAAGATCAATATTCTCTCAGGCCCTATCTGCCACTGATATGACTCTACGTGCACCGAACGTTTGCTTCCAACTAGAAACGAGAAATAAAACTACGTTGTGGGGATGAAGAGGATAACTTTGCATGATATCGGAGAGCTAACACATAAAAGTAGGTTATGTTATCATAAAGTTAGAATATATTACTAAATATTATAAATAGCGAGTGTGGAATAATGATGGATCGGTGTGCGGAATTGTCCTAGGCAATTGTTAACAAGACCGGTAATCACTATTGCAATTTCATATGAGGCAGAGGCATAAGCTAACATACTTTCTCTTCTTGGATCATATGCACTTATGATTGCAACTCTAGCAAGCATCCGAAACTACTAAAGATCATTAAGGTAAAACCCAACCATATCATTAAAGCATCCAGTCCCCTTTATCCCATACGCAACAACCCCCTTACTCGGGTTTATGCTTCTGTCACTCAAGCAACCCACTATAAGCGAATCATGAACGTATTGCAACACCCTACAGCGGGAATCCCTCACGCTTGCGTGACACGGCGGGCATGATAGGACATCACCAAAATAAAACATACAACTCATACCAATCTAGATCATCAATAAACCCAAAGACAAAGGATATCTACTCAAAACATCATAGGATGGCAACACATCATTGGATCATAATATGTGGCATAAAGCACCATGTTCAAGTAGGGATTATAGCGGGGTGTGGGAGAGTGGACCGCGTAAAATAGATGAGGATGGTGATGATGATGGTGATGTGGATTAAGACGATCACTGCGGTGATGATTCCCCTCCCGATGGCACTCCGGCGCCATCGAGAGAGAGGAGGAGAGGTTCTCCCCCTTGTGCTTCCTCGTCCATGGCCTCCCCCCTAGATGGGGAGAGGTTCTCCCTCTGGTCCTTGGCCTTCATGGCGATGATGGCCCCTCCGGGATCCTCCTCCACGGCCTCCGGTGATGATGGCCCCCTCCGGCAGGGTGCTAGAGAGGGCCTAGATTGATTTCTCGTGGCTACAGAGGCTTGCGGCGGCGGAACTTCTGATCTAGGTTAATTTCTGGAGGTTTCTGTATTTATAGGGGAAGTTGGCGTTGATTTCACGTCAGGGGGCCCTCGGGGAGTCCACGAGGCAGGGGGCGCGCCCCCCACTCTCGTGGGGCCCACGGGACTCCCCTCCGGCAGATTTTTGTTCCAGTATTTTTCATATTTTCCAGAAAAATTCTCCGTTGATTTTCATCGCATTCCGAGAAATTTTATTTCTGCACAAAAACACCACCACAGTAGTTCTGCTGAAAATAGCGTGAGTCCGGGTTAGTTCTAATCAAATCATACCAAAGTTAGTTCTAATCAAATCATACCAAAATCATATAAAACTATTGTAAACATGGCATGAATACTTCATAAATTATAGATACGTTGGAGACGTATGAAGGAGGACCACCCTTGCCGCACCATCGCGGTAGGGTGTTTGCCGTTGTTGGTCTCCCCAACAATTCGCAACCTCAAGGTCACAAAGATGTTAGTGGATGGCGGGGACGGGTTGAATCTAATTTCCTCAGTAGTTATTAACAAGCTTCAGATAGGAGAGGAAGAGCTGGAGGTTACCAGCACATTTCAAGGAGTCAATCCCGGCAGGAGCCGCCCCAAGGGAAAGATTACGTTGCCGGTGACGTTTGGGGGAGAGCTGAACTATAAGCTAACATACTTTCTCTTCTTGGATCATATGCACTTATGATTGGAACTCTAGCAAGCATCCGCAACTACTAAAGATCATTAGGGTAAAACCCAACCATAGCATTAAAGCATCAAGTCCCCTTTATCCCATACGCAACAACCCCCTTATTCGGGTTTATGCTTTTGTCACTCAAGCAACCCTCTATAAGCGAATCATGAACGTATTGCAACACCCTACATCGAGAATCCCTCACGCTTGCGCGACACGGAGGGCATGATAGGACAGCACCAAAATAAAACATACAACTCATACCAATCTAGATCATCAATCATCCCAAAGACAAAGGATATCTACTCAAAACATCATAGGATGGCAACACATCATTTGATCATAATATGTGGCATAAAGCACCATGTTCAAGTAGGGATTACAGCGGGGTGCGGGAGAGTGGACCGCATAAAATAGATGAGGATGTTGATGATGATGGTGATGTTGATGAAGACGATCACCGTGGCGATGATTCCCCTCCCGATGGCACTCCGGCGCCACCGAGAGTGAGGAGGAGAGGTTCTCCCCCTTGTGCTTCCTCCTCCATGGCCTCCCCCCTAGATGGGGAGAGGTTCTCCCTCTGGTCCTTGGCCTTCATGGTGATGATGGCCCCTCCGGGATCCTCCTCCATGGCCTCCGGTGATGATGGCCCCCTCTGGCAGGGTGCTAGAGAGGGCCTAGATTGATTTCTCGTGGCCACAGATGCTTGCGGCGGTGGAACTTCCGATCTAGGTTAATTTCTGGTGGTTTCTGTATTTATAGGGGAAGTTGGCGTTGATTTCACGTCAGGGGGCCCCGGGGGAGTCCACGGGGCAGGGGGCGCGCCCCAGGGGGGTGGGCACGCCCCCACCCTCGTGGGGCCCACGGGACTCCCCTCCGGTAGATTTTTGTTCCAGTATTTTTCATATTTTCCAGAAAAATTCTCCGTTGATTTTCATCGCATTCCGAGAACTTTTATTTCTGCACAAAAACAACACCACGGTAGTTCTGCTGAAAACAGCGTCAGTACGGGTTAGTTCTAGTCAAATCATACCAAAATCATATAAAACTATTGTAAACATGGCATGAATACTTCATAAATTATAGATACATTGGAGACGTATCAACATCCCCAAGCTTAATTCCTGCTCGTCCTCGAGTAGGTAAATGATAAAAGAAATAATTTATGAAGTGTGAATGCTAGCAAGTGCACAAGTTTGATCAATGATAATTTCAATCACCTTTTCTAGCATCATTATATGTCATAACAGTAGCTCATCTCATAAAACTTTGCATGATCAAGTAACAAGCTATTCACATGTTAAATATAGATCACAAACTTTCTTGAAACTAACAAACTATATTCTTAGTCATCAAACAATTGCAATTCATCTTATTTTCAGGAAGGGTCTATGTCAGAGCTTTGATTCAGCAAACTCCACATACTCAACTATCATTTAATCTTCCGCAATTGCTAACACTCACGTGATATTTATGGGTTCAAAGTTTTAATCGGACACAGAGAAAGATAGGGGCTTATAGCTTCACCTCCCAACCTTTTACCTCAAGGGTAAAGTCAACAATAATAGTTCATGATAACTTACATCCAATTGGATATATATATCAGGATCTTTCCAACACAATGCGCTTGCCAAAGGATAAAATGTAAAAAGGAAAGGTGAAGATCACCATGACTCTTGTATAAGGTATAAGACAAGAATAAAAGATAGGCCCTTCGCAGAGGGAAGCAGAGATTGTCATGTGCTTTTAAGGTTGGATGCACAAAATCTTAATGCAAAAGAATGTCACTTTATATTGCCTCTTGTGATAGAGACCTTTATCATGCAGTCCGTCGCTTTTATTTCTTCCCTATCACAAGTTCGTATAAAGCTTATTTTCTTCGCACTAATAGATCATACATATTTAGAGAGCAATTTTTATTGCATGCACCGATGACAACTTACTTGAAGGATCTTACTCAATCCTTAGGTAGGTATGGTGGACTCTCATGGCAAAACTGGTTTAAGGGATGTTTGGAAGCACAAGTAGTATTTCTACTTGGTGCAAAGAATTTGGCTAGCATGAGAGGGAAAGGCAAGCTCAGCATGTTGGATGATCCATGAGAATATACTTTATTTCGGATATAAGAAAACATAACCCATTACGTTGTCTTCCTTGTCCAACATCAACCTTTTAGAATGTCATATTTTAATGTGCTCACAATTACAAAAGATGTCCAAGATAGTATATTTATATGTGAAATCTCTCTTCCTTCAATATTCTTTCATGAATTGTTCCAGTGACCAATTCTGTGTTTGCTAACTTTCAATAAGTTTACTACCTATACTCATTATGTGTGAAGTCATTACTCCCCATGTTATAAGCATATTAAACTTATATAAATTCAGATTTATGATATTCAATTCATTCAACTATTTACTCATAGGATATACGTGAAGCACGTGAGTAAATGACAAACTACTCCAAAAGACATAAGTGGAGGACACTGAGTAGTCAAATAATTAACTAGCCATGGGAGGATTCTTTTTCATTCAAGATTTCAGATCCAATGATTTCATTCAAACAGCAAGTAAAATTGAAAATACACTCCAAGCAAAACACATATCATGTGACGAATAAAAATATAGCTCCGAGTAAGGTATACCGATAGTTTTGAAGACGAAAGCCGGGGCATCCCCAAGCTTAGGCTCTTGAGTCTTCCTTGAATGTTACCTTGTGGTGCCTTGGGCATCCCCAAGCTTAGGGACTTTGCACGCCTTATTCTCCTCATATCGATATCTCACCCAAAGCTTGAAAACTTCAATCACACAAAACTTAACGGAACTTCGTGAGATAGGTTAGTATGATAAAGAGTAAACCATTCACTTTGGTACTGTCAAAGACAAGGTTAATAATTGTTCTCACACAATGCCTACTGTACCATATCATTTCTACCATTTATATTGAGAAATATAAGTCATAGAAACTAGAAAACAAGCAAACTATGCAATGAAAACAGAATCTGTCAGAAACAGAACAGTCTGTAATGATTTGAACAGCAACCATACTTCTGCTACTCCAAAAATTATGAAATAAATTGGTGGACGTGAGGAATTTATCTATTAATATTCTGCAAAAATAATCAACTCAAAAGCACTCTTCTGTAAAAAATTACAGCTAATCTCGTGAGCGCAAAGTTTCTGTTTTTTACAGCAAGATCACATTAACTTTCACCCAAGTCTTCCCAAAGGTCTTACTTGGCACTTTATTGAAACAAAAGCTATAAAACATGATTACTACAGTAGCTTAATAATGTAAACACACAAAAACAGTAAGGGTAAATATTGGGTTGTCTGCCAACAAGCGCTTTTCTTTAATGCCTTTTAGCTAGGCATGATGATTTCAATGATGCTATCATAAAAGATAAGAATTGAAACATAAAGAGAGCATCATGAAGAATATGACTAGCACATTTAAATCTAACCCACTTCCTATGCCTAGGGATTTTGTGAGCACACAATTTACAGGAACAAGAATCAACTAGCATAGGAAGGCAAAACAAGTATAACTTCAATACCTTAAGCACATAGAGAGGATACTTGGTATTATTGCTACTCCTACAAGCATATATTCCTCCCTCATAATAATTTTCATTGGCATCATGAATGAATTCAACAATATAACCATCACATAAAGCATTCTTTTCATGATCTACAAGCATATAAAATTTTCTACTCTCCTCATAAGCAAAATTCTTCTCATTCGGAATAGTGGGATCACTAATTCCTAAAGTTGACACTTTTCCAAACCCACTTTAGATGATAGTATTATTCATACTCCAAAAGATATAAGTGAAGTTCATGGAGCATTCTACAATTAATATAGAATAACCAATATCCAAGCTCAAAATATGTAAGTGAAGCACACGAAGCATTCTATAAAACCATACTCAAAAGATTTAAGTGAAGCACAAAGAGCAATTCTATAAGATCCTACTTAAAAGATATAAGTGAAGCACATGAAGTATTCTATAAATAAATGAAGGGCTATCTCATGCTAGCATGGTTCTTAAAGGAAAAACAAAAACACAAAGGACACAAATCATGTGAACAAAACAAAAACCAAGGTATACCGATATTTATTGAAGAAGAAAGATGGGATGCCAACCGGGGCATCCCCAAGCTTAGATGCTTGAGTATCCTTTGAAATATTTACTTGGGGTGCCTTGTGCATCCCCAAGCTTGAACTCTTGCCTCTCTTTATTCTTCTCATATTGATAGCTCCTCGATCTTCGAACACTTCATCCACACAAAACTTTAACAAAAACTTTGTGAGATCCGTTAGTGTAATAAAGCAAACTACCACTTTAAGGTACTGTAATGAACTCATTCTTTATTTATATTGGTGTTAAACCTACTGTATTACAACTTCTCTATGGTTCATACCCCCCGATACTAGCCATAGATTCATCAAAATAAGCAAACAACACGCAAAAAACATAATCTGTCAAAAACAGGACAGTCTGTAGTAATCTGGAAGTTTAGTAAACTTCTGTAACTCGAAAAATTATGAAATACAATTGAAAATTTGTACATAAGTAATGTGCAAAAAATTTTAGACCCATTTGACCTTCCAGTTAAAAATGTAAAATCACGCGCTACAGCCAATGTTTCTATTTTTGTTCTGCACATAGTAAACAAGCAATCTAATCATCCTAAAACCAAAGCTTGGCACATTATTTTTATAATATAATGGATATACACGAGGGGATAATTATTTACAGAGAAACTTCCATGAAAAATTCTACATTGTTTCCGTGAGCATGAACACAAGTGCTCAAGGTCGACCCTCACTTCTTCAATGCATAACTTTCCAATCATTTCTCTTTTTGAAAAAAACTTTTTAGGCATGAAAGGCAATTTTTTTTTGTATTTTCATTCTTTAATTTTTTTGTATGTTTCACCCACAACTAAACAGAAACAAAAAGGAAAAAACAAAATCTACTTAGTGGAGAAAGCAAACAAGCACACACGAGAATAGCAACCCCACACTATTGCTCCCCGGCAACGACGCCAGAAAAGAGCTTGATAATCCCCGAGTGCAAGGAATGATCGTAGCAATTCCCAATGGTGGAAGTGATAAGTATGGAGTGTCGAACCCACGAGCTAAAGGTAAGATTAATATTCTCTCAAGCCCTATCTGCCACTGATACGACTCTACGTGCACCGAACGTTTGCTTCCAACTAGAAACGAGAAATAAAACTACGTTGTGAGTATGAAGAGGATAACTTTGCATGATATCGGAGAGCTAAAACATAAAAGTAGGTGCTGTTATCATAAAGTTAGAATATATTACTAAATATTATAAATAGCGAGTGTGGAATAATGATGGATCGGTGTGCGGAATTGTCCTAGGCAATTGTTAACAACACCGGTAATCACTATTGCAATTTCATATGAGGGAGAGGCATAAGCTAACATACTTTTTCTTCTTGGATCATATGCACTTATGATTGCAACTCTAGCAAGCATCCACAACTACTAAAGATCATTAAGGTAAAACCTAACCATAGCATTAAAGCATCAAGTCCCCTTTATCCCATACGCAACAACCCCCTGACTTGGGTTTATGCTTCTATCACTCAAGCAACCCACTATAAGCGAATCATGAACGTATTGCAACACCCTACAGCGGGAATCCCTCACACTTGCGTGACACAGAGGGCACGATAGGACATCACCAAAATAAAAAATACAACTCATACCAATCTAGATCATCAATCAACCCAAAGACAAAGGATATCTATGTCAGGACCCTGATTCCAAGTCACATCGATCTAGCCGGTAACACCTCATATCACTTTGCGGCCTCACGCACGGTATTCCTACGGGTGTCGCCTTACCATGGCCGGGACCGTTTGCGCCTTTTGGCTCACGTATATGATAGTGTCGCTAGCATCCATATGACAGAGAACCCGGGCCGACATGACTAGTCGTGAACCCAAAGTGGCACTAACTTACGGGGACAGGCATACATGAATCAACATCGAGCATGTCGGTCAGCAGCGTGCGAATCCGGGCTGTAGCACTGGGCTAACAGGACTCGTGTGAACCGGGCTGTAGCAGGCTAGGCAGGACTCCGGATGTCACCGCGTGACATTTCCCCGAAGGGACAGACACAGGAACGAAGTGAATCACATGCCGGCCAGTCAAGTGTTCCGGAGCAGTAGTGCTGGGCTAGCAGGACTCCGGTGAACCTGGCTGTAGCGGACTACTATGGCTCATGGAAGCACAAGACTACATTTCCCCATAAGAGAGGCTACCAAGGATAAACAACTAGGTTGTCGGATCCGACACATACCAAGCATTTCAATCATACACACAATATGCTCGATATGTGTAAATACAACATGGCATCACAACATAACTCTACGACTCAAGTATTTATTCATTAGGCTCCGAGGAGCCAAGATATTACAAACATGGGTCTCATGACCCAACAATCTGAGCATACAAGCAACAAGCATATGCGGAAGCTTAACATGTCTGAGTACAGACATCTACAAATGAAAAAGGCTGAGAGGCCTGACTATGTACAAGAGCCTGCTGAGGGCACAAGATCGTAGCTGAGGTAACGAGCTAAACGTCGAAGTCCACACAGAACTAATAGCGAGACTGAAGTCTCTCTGCAAAACATAAAATAGGCAAACGTGAGTACAAATGTACCCAGCAAGACTTACATCAGAACTATCTACATATGCATCGGTATCAATAAAGGGGGTGGTGGAGTTTAACTGCAGTAAGCCAGCTTTGACTCAGTGGCTAACCTGAACTACGACTGCAAGTAACTCTTTTGAGGTGGCGCACACGAGTCCACATATTCACCATTCAATACACCACTATGGATCCGCTCCCGTCTACCTACGAGAACGCCATCCATAGCACTCACGCTTATCTTGCGCATTTTAGAGTATCCACTTTCACTTGTCTATGAACTGTTATAGGCAACCCAAAAGTCCTTTACCGCGGACACGCTATTCGAATAGATGATGTTAACCCTGCAGGGGTGTACTTCTTCATACATGTTTCCACCACTTAGCGTCTGCACACGACATGTGCTCGGTAGACTTCAAGCGAAAGCCGACATGGGTGTAGACCACGACCTACCTAAACACTCAAGTCTCTAGTCCAGGTTTATCGCCTATCCAGGTTCCATCCGCAGGGAGTCCGGCCGAGGTTTCCACATACGGCCCCGAACGATGTGTGTAGGGTTCCCGAGACACCAAACGGGCGTCCGGTACACCGTGCCACGTACCTACCGCATCACAGCCCACCCCGCGGGTCAGCGCTGCCCACGGCCTCCAGTATACTACAAACACCAGAAACTACTTGCAACTCCTGGACAGAGGACTAGTGTGGTTAAGAAGTCAAGCGGGGTCATATTTCAGGGCCCAATGCATGGTAGTAGCTGTTCATGGATCACAAACACAGAACTCAGTTCCTGAGGATGGCTTCAATGAGACAACCCACCAGGTACTCTTACATGGCCTCTCACCGCTACCTTTACCAAATCATATTCACACACTTAGCTCTCAACAGTAGGACATGTTCACCACTTTCCAATTCATCCCCGATGAATCAGACCTGACTCAACTCTAAGCAATAGCAGGAATGACAAACAAACATGAATGAGTAGGCACATCAGGGCTCAAACAACTCCTACTCATGCTAGTGGGTTTCATCTATTTACTGTGGTAATGACAGGTCATGCAGAGGATAAGGGGTTCAACTACCGCAGCATGTAACAGTTGAATCGTTGTTGTCCTAATGCAGTGAAAGAGAGCAGGAGCGAGAGAGTGGGATTATATCGGAATGAACAAGGAGTTTTTGCTTGCCTGGCACTTCTGAAGATAGCATTGAGTCTTCATAAGTGTCAACGATCACAACGTCGGAACAACGTCTACCGAGGGGGAACAACACCGGCAACAGAGAGGAAACACAATCAATGCAATGCAACAATATGATGCATGAATGTGACATGGCAATATGCTGTGATTTGAGCTAATGCAGCTAGCAACGATTTAAATGGAGTTGGTTTGAACACTAGATTCAAATTTGAACTCCACATGAGGCATTCCAAATACCATTAATTAAAATTGTCATATACAGTGGCTGTAAGTTGTTCAAACATGCATGAGAATGCCATAAACAGATTCTTTATATTTTTCTAATCATTTTTCATATATAATTTTTTTCATTCTGAGCTACGGTTGATTTAATATGATTTTTTTAGAAGTTTTGGGTATTTTCTGAAAATAATAAATCATTTCTGATTTAATTCAAAATTCCAGAAAATAATTACTGCGTCAGCCTGACGTCATGATGATGTCAGCAGGTCAACAGGGCTGGTCCGGGTCAAATCTGACAAGTGGGGCCCACAGGTAAGTGACACAGAGTCAATTACAGAGGCTGACACGTGGGTCCCGGTCAATGCTGACGTGGCCAAGTCAAAGGTGACAGGAGGGGCCCTATGAGATTAGCACTAATCTAACCGAGAGGTTAAACTAATTAACTTAGGCACTGGGGCCCACTTGTCAGTGAGAGCTGGGGGTTAATTAGTGCTAACAGTGGGGTTTAACCGGCGACTAATCGCCGGCGCTAAGCAGTGCACGACGGTGATCACCGGCCGGCCGTTCCGGCCACGGCTGGTCGCGCGGGTGGGTTCTACGGGGTCGTGGGAGTGAGCCGCGTCCAACGGTGCCATCAGTTGGTCGCGGGGTGGCTGGAATCATCGACGACGTCAAGCTGGGCGGCGGTGGCGCTCGGGCACATGCGGGAAGTGGTGCTACGGGGCACGTCGAGCTAGCAAAAAGGGCTGGACGGCCTCCTGGAGGCACCATGAGCTCATTGCCATGCCGAGCAACGATGGGCGCGGGCTGCAGTGGCGGCGCACGACAAGGCAGGCGGCGACAAGCTTCGGCCGTGGTGGCCAGCGGGGTTAGAGGAAGAAATCGAGTGGGAGGAGAGAGGGGTTGGGAGCAGAAGCTCACGACGATCACGTAGGGAAGGTCAGCGAGCTCGGGGAGGCGACGGAGCGAGCGGGGCGGCGAGGCGGATCTCCGACGACCCGAGGAGGAAGAAGGCGTCAGGGACGGCGATGTGGTGCTTCCCCAATTGCTTGGCTCGGCGTGGACGAAGAGGACGACGATGCGGAGCTTCTTGGAGCGTCGGCGGAGCGTGGGGTGCACGGTGGCTGCGGTGAACGGTGTCGGCGACGACGAGCTCCGCTCGGGTTGCACGGGAGAGAGAGCAGAGGAGGGGGGAGGAGCACGGGGAGAGTGAGAGGCGGTCGAGGGGGTTGCGTGGCGTCCATAGCGACGTCCGGGAGGCGGTAAGCAGGCAGGAGGTGGCCGCAGCGCGAGGCTACGCGCGTCGGGCACGCGCCCTCGCCTACTGGCGCGAGGAGGAAGGCGACAGGAGAGCGCCTGGTGGGCTGGGCCGCCAGCTGGGCCGCGATGTAGGCTGAGGTAAGTTTCTGCTCTGTTTTAATTTTTGGTTCTGTTTTCCTTTATTTAATCACTTTGCCACTGTTTTTAAATTCCAGCAAATGTAAAAACAGTGACAACATTCCTCTGAATATTTTTTATATTGCACAATGGGATTATCCAAAGGCACATAAATTATTTCAGAGTTATCTGAAATTATATTCCATATATTAAGAATATAAAACCAAATCCAAATACAATATTGATTTAAATTCAATGCCCAAAATAATTCCTTAAAAATGTTCATTATTTTTGGTTTGGATCAAAGCCCTTGCCAAAAATACCAAATATCAATAAAGATCATTTTGGTTTCATTGAATGCAAATTTTAGTTGAACCTAGTTTGATTCAAATGATGCTAGGGTTTGAACATCCCCATTTCAAGATTAATTGAAATTGAAAATGATGCATGGATGCAATGACACTAATTACAAGAAGATTTCTAGGGCTGTGACAATCTACTCAAAACATCATAGGATGGCAACACATCATAGGATGGCAACACATCATTGGCAACACATCAGTGGCATAAAGCACCATGTTCAAGTAGGGATTACCGCGGGGTGCGGGAGAGCGAACCGCGTAAAATAGATGAGGATGGTGATGTGGATGAAGACGATCACCACGGCGATGATTCCCCTCCCGATGGCACTCCGGCGCCACCGAGAGAGAGGAGGAGAGGTTCTCCCCCTTGTGCTTCCTCCTCCATGGCCTCCCCCCTAGATGGGGAGAGGTTCTCCCTCTGGTCCTTGGCCTTCATGGCGATGATGGCCCCTCCGGGATCCTCCTCCATGGCCTCCGGTGATGATGGCCCCCTCCGGCAGGGTGCCAGAGAGGACCTAGATTGATTTCTCGTGGCTACAGAGGCTTGCGGCGCGGAACTTCCGATCTAGGTTCCCACTCTCGTGGGGCCCACGGGACTCCCCTCCAGCAGATTTTTGTTCCAGTATTTTTCATATTTTCCAGAAAAATTCTCCGTTGATTTTCATCGCATTCCGAGAACTTTTATTTCTGCACAAAAACAACACCACAGTAGTTCTGCTGAAAACAACGTCAGTCCGGGTTAGTTCTAATCAAATCATACCAAAATCATATAAAACTATTGTAAACATGGCATGAATACTTCATAAATTATAGATACATTGGAGACGTATCAAGGAGGACCACCGTTGCCGCACCACCGCGGTAGGGTGTTTGCCGTTGTTGGTCTCCCCAACAATTCGCAACCTCAAGATCACAAAGATGTTTGTGGATGGCGGGGACGGGTTGAATCTAATTTCCCCGGTAGTTATTAACAAGCTTCATATAGGAGAGGAGGAGCTGGAGGTTACCAGCACATTTCAAGGAGTCAATCCCGGCAGGAGGCGCCCCAAGGGAAAGATTACGTTGCCGGTGATGTTTTGGGGAGAGCTGAACTATAGGACTAACAAGATGGTGTTTGATGTGGTTGAGCTCCCCCTGCCGTACAATGGGATTCTGGGACGACCGGCCTTGGCCAAGTTCATGGCAGTTTCCCACTATGCTTACAACACTTTGAAGATGCCTGGGCCGTTGGGAGTCATCACCATCCCATCAGATGAGAAGGATGCGATTATCTGTGTGGACATGATGTATCGGGATGCCGTCACAGCAGAGGCTGCGGCAGCAACGGTCCCTGCCAAGGAAAGCAAAGGAAAGAAGAGGGATTGTAGGACCTCTGGCAAGGAGTCCGGGAAGCGTGCCCCCTCCGAGTGCACGGTACCCGTTGACGACGTGCCGGAGTGTTCCAACAGCAAGAGATCCAAGGTTGCAGCACCCCAAGTGAGGAAGATCCCGGCAGGGCTGGCTGGTGTTGATGGCACTTTCACCATCAATGCCACCCTTGACGACAAATAGGAAAGCGCGCTCGTTGCCTTCCTACGGGCGAATATCGATGTGTTTTCCTGGCAACCATCTGATATCCCCAGTGTTCCCAGGGAGGTAATCGAGCACCACCTTGCTGTCTGCCCACATGCCTGGCCCGTCAAGCAGAAAGTTAGGAAGCAAGCCTTGGAGCGGCAGCAGTTCATTGCCGAGGAAATCAAGAAGTTAGAGGCAGCTGGATTGGTCAGAGGAGTACTGCACCCTACATGGTTGGCAAACCCAGTGGTAGTTCGGAAGGCGAATGGGAAATGGAGGCTTTGCATTGATTTCACAGATCTCAATAAGGCTTGCCCGAAGGACCCATTCCCCTTGTCGCGCATCGATCAGATTGTGGATTCCACTTCAGGTTGCGATCTGCTCTCCTTTTTGGATGCTTACTCTGGATATCACGAGATCTTCATGTACAAAGAAGATGAGGAGAAAACATCATTCATCACTCCATGTGGTACATGCTGTTTTGTCCGCATGCCTTTCGGATTGAAGAGTGTCGGGTCTACTTTTGCAGGAGCAATCCAGATTGGTTTTGAACCACAACTACAAAGAAACATAGAAGCCTATATGGATGACATTGTGGTCAAGACCAAGGATAAGGCCACCCTTATCCAGGATTTGGAGGAGACACTTGCTAATTTGCGCAAGATCAACCTGAAGCTTAACCCGGAGAAGTGCGTATTCGGTGTTCCTTCCGGCAAACTACTTGGATTCTTCGTGTCCCACCAGGGGATTGAGGCCAAACCCGACAAGATCAAGGCCATTGAGCAGATCCAAGCGCCAAGGACAGTCAAGGATGTAAGGCGCTTGACGGGATGCGTTGCCGCGCTAAGCAGATTCATCTCCTAATCCGCCGAGCGCACCCTGCCGTTCTTCAAAACTTTGAAGAGGGCAGGGCCAATGAAATGGACCCTGGGAGCAGATACAGCCTTGCAAGAGTTGAAGGCTTACCTGTCATTTGTGCCCACCTTGGTTGCGCCCAAACCTCGAGAGTCGTTGTTGCTCTAATTGGTGGCAACCAACCAAGTGGTCAGTGCAGCCTTTGTAGCACAGCGGGAAGCAGAAGATGCGGAAAGTGGCCAGATCACGACAGAGTCAGCAGAGGAACAGGACAACAGTGAGCACAACAACGAGAGCAGCCCCAAGGACGCGGCAAGGAAGAAAGTGGTGCAGTGGCCAGTTTACTTCGTCATCTCCTTGTTACAAGGAGCAAGGTCGAGGTACTCTACTGTGCAGAAGTTGATCTTTGGCCTCATCATGGCCTCAAGGAAACTGCACCACTACTTCCAAGCCCATGAGATCACGGTTGTTACTCGTTTTTCGTTGCAGAGGATACTCCGAAACCCTGAGGCTACTAGCAGAATAGTGGAGTGGGCTTTGGAGTTATTCAGCTTTGGTTTGAAGTTTGAGAGCAGTTCAACCATTCAAAGCAGGGCGCTGGCAGAGTTTATTGCAGAATGGACGCCAACCCTTGATGAGGAAGCAACTGAAACAGCTCTCCCCGGCAAGGAATTACCCCCAAGAATGGATTATGTATTTTGATGGTGCTTTTTCCCTACAAGGTGCAGGAGCTGGCGTGCTTCTTGTTGCCCCCCTCCAGGGAGCACCTGAAGTACGTCATCCAGATGCACTTTGCCCGGGAAGAAGCCACCAACAATACAACTGAGTATAAAGGGCTCCTTGCCGGGCTTAGGATTGCAGCAGAATTGGGAATCAAGAAGCTGATCATTCGAGGAGATTCGCAGTTAGTGGTGAGACAAGTCAACAAGGATTACCAAAGCCCATTGATGGAATCATACGTTGAGGAAGTAAGGAGGTTGGAGGAGCACTTTGATGGGTTGCAAACATAGCACGTACCCCGTGCAGAAAACAACATAGCTGATCACCTGTCAAAGTGTGCTGCGCAGAAGCTTCCTGTGGAACCAGGAACTTTTGTTCTCCACCTCTCTCAACCCTCCGTATCACCAACCACAATGGCCCAGAAAAGGAGAAAGTTGGACTACGGTAAGCCTCTCCCGATCGAGCCATTCGCTCCCGGCAGAGACCCTGCCGGAGACGACTCCTCACAGCCTGCCGGACCACCCCTCCAGCCGGGCTTATGGACCCCGCGTACGAGGCTGGTGCTCCCACAACCGAGGAGGTGCCGCTGGTCCTCGTTGCCGAGCCCCAGGCTCCAACTTGGGCAAGGCACATCGTCCGCTTCCTCCAAACCGGAGAACTCCCCGGCGACCCAGATGAAGCTGAGAAAGTAGCCCGGAGGGCCAGTATGTATCAGTTTGTCGATGACACTCTGTACAGAAGGAGGCCCAACGGTGTGAAATTGAAGTGTGTTTGCCGGGAGGACGGAAAGGAACTGTTGGCTGAGATTCACAGAGGAATGTGCGGCTCACACATTAGATCAAGGGCATTAGTTGGGAAAGCATTCCGGCAAGGATTCTATTGGCCCACAGCCATCCAAGATGCAGTTGAGCTCGTCACGACATGTGAAGCCTGTCAGTTCCATTCCAAGAGAACACACCTGCCTGCCCAAGCTCTTCAGACAATCCCTCTGTCATGGCCATTTTCGGTCTAGGGGCTCGATATCCTCGGCCCCTTCCCCCGAGCAACCAGGGGCTTTGAATTCTTGTTCGTCGCCATCGACAAGTTTACAAAGTGGCCGGAAGTGACTGCGGTGAGGAAGGTGACTGCCCAGTCAGCTATCAAGTTCTTGAAAGAATTGGTGTGTCGTTTCGGAGTTTCGGCAAGGATCATCACTGACAACGGCACCCAATTCATGATCCACGCCTTCATGCCATATGTTCAAACCCTCGGATGCAAGATCTCATTTGCCTCTGTGGCACACCCCCGGAGCAATGGGAAGCTGAGAAGGCGAACGCTGAAGTGCTTCATGGACTCAAGACAAGGACTTTCGATACGCTACAGAAGCACGACAGGCGGTGGATCGAGGAGTTGCAGGTAGTTCTCTGGTCCCTCAGAACGACACATAATCGAGCTACCGGGCAGACTCTCTTCTCCCTGGTCTACGGGGCAGAAGCAGTTATCCCCACAGAACTCATTTACGGGTCTCCTTGGGTGCTTGCCTACGATGAAGTAGCGCAAGATCATCACCGGCGTGATGACGCTGTGCTACTCGAGGAGAACCGTCTCAGGGCCGCTACGCGTGCTGCACGCTATCAGCAAGCCCTGCGTCGCTATCACAACCGCAGGGTTCGTGCCCGGTGTTTTGAGGAAGGTGACCTTGTCCTTATGCGCGTTCAGTCCGCCAAGGGTACACACAAGTTATCACCAAAGTGGGAAGGCCCTTACCAGGTAGTTTGAGACACCAGACCTGGCGCAGTCCGTCTGGAGATCGGAGATGGCACACCGTTGGAAAACTCATGGAACATTGAGCATCTCCGTAAGTTCTACCCGTAAGGCGCAGAGGCTGCCGTGCCTTGCCCGACAACCACCCATTGTACATGGCCTTGCCGAAGTTGCATCTAATCCCTTGTACAAGCCGGGGCGATGACCCCGTGCAAGAGAAAATAAAGAAGCGCTGTAGGGTGGACCCAACTAAGATTGCATGCATGCACAAGCACGCCCAGATCATTACATAAGCATTTCATGAGCATTTGCATATGCGTATAGATAGGATTGCATCCTGCGTTCATTCTCATCTACATGGAGTTGCAGGTTCTTGTCGTGAACTTGGCTTCGATAAAGGACGAGAAGATTGCATGGCACGGCGATCCCCGGCAAGCCAAACAGATAAGTTCACCTCCTGTCCATTAGTATTCTGTAAAGCTACAACTTTGCATAAGAAAACCTCGCCTCTCTCTTTGAAACTTAGGTGCTCCCATCCATGACTCAAATGCTGCTTCGGTCAGGGTGGTTGCAGTAGCCTTTGGGATAAAAGGAGTTGGCGGGGGGCTGGCCCCTCTGTCTGTTCCCCGACAGACGTAGTTCTCCGGCAGACAAAGAGGGTGCCGGCAGGATATCCTGCCTGGGAAAACTCATTTATTTTATTAAAGAGGCACTTTGCCTCTGCATGGACATACACATGCATGGGTTCCCGGCAAGATTCATCTTTTTCATTCATATGCAGTTACAAGTACAAGCATTACAGAATACAAAGATGGACTCGAGGGATTACATTATTTGAATTAAAATTTGGCAATTGCCGACAAGTTTAAGATTGAAAAAAGATAAAAACCCTATAACCCATCTTTTCCTTTCTCTGCTCCTAGTCTCAGGGCGCCCCGGTCAGAGGGAAAGGAGAATAAAAGGAGAGTGTGGAAAGGGCGGCGATGAAGGGACCGACAAAGCAGTCGTCCACCACGACCAGCAGGTGGCGTGCACCCAGGAGTTGTGCAAGGCGACGAGCAAGGCCTGTCGTCCTTCCCCGAGCGAAAGGAGGAAAGGAGGGAGAGGGGGAAGGGGCAGGGGCGGTAGCGGCATCACCCACAACGGGTATACGCTGCTACCATCGCTCCAACCAACCGGAAGGCGCGCCTCTCGTCGACAATGGCCCCAAGGCCTCCGGGAGGGGCAATGCTGGGATTACCAGTGGTCCCTAGCTCCGCCTCCCGGCCAAGCTTCAAAGAGACCAAGAGATTCATCGCACCAAGGACCAGGCTCACTCCCCGAGCGTCAGCACCAACACCGGGCAGCAATTGTCCCAAGCAGAAGCCCGGGGGCTGGCCCCAGGCCCTTTTCTTCAGCATCACCAGAAGAAGTAGAGAACCAGAAAAGAAGGAGAGGGACGCAGAGGTAGATGACTTCGCCTCCTCCACCCCTCCTTTTATAGGCAGGCCGGGGAAGGGGACTCCTCCATCAACGGGCGACCACCGCCCTCCTCCGCCAATTCAAGGTAGGCGGGCCCTCTTCAAGATGCTCACCCACGCCACGCGCCTCCGTTACCTACCCCGCGTGATGCATGCAGCATACGTGGCCAAGGATAAGAGCGCACTGTGGGAAGAGTAATTTGGCAGTTTCTACCCCGTGCATTAAAGTCATTCATGGGCCATAACTGCCGCGGCCCCACCACTATTGGCTTCGCATCACGCACGGAGAAATTGGAAACCGCCCCGGAATCAAGACTACCGCAGCAGCAACGGAAAACTTCAAGGGGCCAACCCCTTCAGCAGCCGTGCTTGTGCACTTATTAGGCCCTACCCCGCCGACGCTCCGCAACACGGTCGGGGCAGGCCCGGGGGCTTCTGTCGGTGCAACAGACCCCGGGTATGTTGCCCAACTGTGCACAGGCACAAGATCAAGATTGAAGCACCAGCTCAAGACAGGGATTGAAGGCCCAAGAGATTTGAAGAACCCGTATACAACCCAAAAAGACCAAGGATGAGTCAGAGAACAAGATATCTACAAGGAAAGGGCCTCCCTCGCCGGGCAGGCGAGCCCAGCAAGGGGCCAGGCCACCACCAGAAGCAAGCAACGAAGACTCCTCGGCAGGGCCTGTCGGGGCTTGCGGGGGGCTGAACCACCCCGCCAACTGCGCAAGTACGACCCGCATCGTCAATCAGTGCGGTGTCAAGCCGCACGGCGATTAAGTGGCAGCATTTGCCACATGGCAGCCATCTCCTACAGAAGAAACCCACAGGTGACACCCGTCCAGCGACGTGTCAAGAGAACAGATGCGAGCTGGCGAGATAAGCCCGGTAGGCCTTGCCGGGTAGCTAGTGATGTGACACTAAGCGGTACATTTAATGCACCCTGTCAGCCCGTGGAGTTAGGTATGATAGCACTATTTGCTATCATATCAATGGTTAATGACCATTTTGCCACAGTGGCGACCCCTTAATCTATAAAAGGAGGCCCATGGCATTCATAGGAGGGGGTTAGAGGGTTGGAAAATTGACAGACCCATGCCACCATACGCGTGTGGTGACCGTAGCCCTGAGGCAGGCCTTGCCGGGCAACTGTACCACGCACCATCACGTTCATTTCCACCATCAATCCACCAGAGCAGGAGTAGGATCTTACACCTCGCGGCAGCTCGAACCTAGGTAAATTGCTTGTGTGCTCTCTGCCATGCTGCCGTGCGCTGATCTGCTCTTTGTGCAACGCGATGTCCCCCGCCGAACCAGCAAGGGGCCGCCCGATCCCATAGGTGGCCACGGATATCCCGCGACAATCTCGTATTGGCAAGCCGCGCTACATTAGGACGGGGAGGTCTTGGGATCAAATCCACGTGGGTTCCCTTTTCTGTACCTTTTTCCTTCCCTCGCGTGCGAATGCTGAAGGGTTGACCCCTTACTGCAGCGCTCGACATGAGAGATCCTTCCGTCTCGCTTGATGCGGGATATAGCACCCGCAGACTCTCTAAGGTTGTCGGTTCGGCCCCATAAGCTACTATTTTTCGTACGAATGATTTCTTTGTACTACTATTGACTAACAGGTGGTTCCGAACGGTCATGGAGACGCATACTATGCAAGCCAGCGTGTCAAGCCGTTGTAAGCGGGCCCTGCACAATGCTAGCACGCCATGTGCACACGTCAACAGAAATATGATGACACGTCAACTCAGTTAACGTCTACGGACAGCGAGTGCACCGTATCGCGCGCCAAAGCCAAGTATTTTACAACCGCAAGCATCAAAGCAAACATTCATGGCAAGTTCAAGCACTAGTGATGCATTTAGTGTCTAGTTACACACCCTAATAATTAATTTTTACAAAGTATAGAAAATCATGAAAATTCATCAGTCAATCTAGGTCAGCCCTAGGTGCAATCTGCTTCTACCTCCACCTCTGCGTGCATTTACCTTTGATTTTACATGGTTTACAACTCTTCCTTCATGCTGATGCGATCGTGTGCATTAGTACTTAATAGTTGATGGGAACCACTAGCCATTAGACTACTGATGGATTGCTTCCCATCAGACTAGTTGATACCCGTACGATTAGAAGCATTTCAGTCGTCTGATCTATTGGCTAGTTTCCTTCCCTAAATGCCTGATTTGGTGAGTACTAATTCCATGAGTTTTGCTGCTTCTAAACCGTTGTGTCCGTAATCAACAATTTGTTTCCTAAAACTGTTCCTAAAATGACTCAAAATCCCCTTATATGCGGATAAAAATGATTATTCCTCACAAGAAAATCATGCAATTAATTATGATTTTGTCACATGTGTAACATGATTTTAAACCATAGAAGCATTCTTCTTGATGAACAGAAGCATCTTCTCCTAGCGAATTATACTTGCTTCCTCCTACCAATCAATTGGCTTCCATGGCGAATTAAACCCGCTTCCTCCTACCAATCAATTGACTTCCACGGCGAATTAAACTTGTTGTAGTAGTATATGAATTTGTACTTAACTGATGATTTGTTTACTTCAAAAACATCGAAATCATGTTTCCATCAACTAGAAAATTGTTTCTAAGCAAATAAGACATTTTCGTAGAAATAATCATTGTCATGAGTACAATTGTTTTTGCTTCAAGCACATCAGGTATTTCCAAGAAATGCAAATATGCCAGTTTGTTTCCATTAATAAAAGATTTTGCTTCCATGGTTTCATGGACAAACAACTCTGCTTCCATGACAAATAATTTACATCAAATCGTTGATGTGGCTCCTCAAGGCAAGAATTGGATATTGCTTCTACTAGTTTCCCATCTTGCTTCTGTATGGGAGGTGATAATGCGCCCTTCAGCCTTTAGTGCGGCTCCTTAAGGCAAGAATTATCTTAGCACCGGTGACACACTAGGAGTTGCATGTCGGTTCGCTTCCGCCATCATGAAGAAGTAACTCGTCAATGTGGCGGTGCTTCAAACAGTGCTTCCAACACTGTCAAAATCACCCGAAGCAAAACATCATTCCAACTGAAGCAATGAAAGGCTTGAATGGAAGCATATAAGCAAGGTATGTTCGGCGAACAAGTGTGGAAAAACATAGATATCACCGAAGCACACAATTTAGTATTTGCAAGCAATAATAAGTAAGATGGAAGCACACATGTACAATTACATGCAATAGAAAATGGATTGGCAATCGTGTCGTCGTAATTGTCTTAGGCGTGAGAACATAGGGTTACAAACGGTGATGGAGGCAGCCCGAGGAGATATATGCAATGAAATACAAATATATAATATACGTATTATTACTAGAATGAAAAGGCGAATTACACAACCTGAAGTGGCGATGCAAGAAAAGGAAATTGTACAAGTTATGAGAAATATAATGTAGCATGTTTGTTGAAAATGAAAGAAAAATCCGCACACATTGGAAACACATATACTAACTCAGGAAGCATGATTGCTGTTCTATCTGTACATAAAAGCATGGATGCTCCAAACCGTACATCTGTACATCTACGAAACATGGCAATACACTGAAGTTCCATTGCATGAAGGAAGTATATGTACATAAGACTCTGAGGAAGTATAGATGCTAAAACTATGATGAAATAATATGTATACCAAGGAAGCATGGCAATATATTGAAATTCCACTACACAGGAAGCACAAATGCTTGAAGCAAAAGAAAACTGCTATCATTCAAAGCACTGAGTATTGAAACTACCGAATAGCCACGATTGTCTACGTACATAGCTATGGGTTATCGCGTTATCAACTAAGCTTGACATACAAAAAAGTTTGATGGTAAATGAGGTAACACGTGACCAGAACAATACTAGTCAGCCAATGAACATACAAACCAAAGGACTACTCGACCGTTGGATGAAATACAGAGAAACTTGCATAGCAGAAACTGCAAAGTGAATAGTCAATAGTCTAATAGAAATCAGGGGTGGTAGACGCGATTTCAAGATGGGGTGGTTGTAATTTTGGGGGTGGGGGATAGCTCGGCAGTAGGTTCTCGGGCCGGCTGGTGCTACTCCGTCAGCCGACTCAGTCGATGGCACACCTGATTTGACCTGTCGAAGCACGAATCATAGATGAGGGCACACCAGCGTTGTCATCGGTGGAGAAGATGATGTCGTCCAGAGAAGCAGATGAAGGAAAATATGCCCTAGAGGCAATAATAAAGTTGTTATTTTATGTTTCCTTATATCATGATAAATGTTTAATATTCATGCTAGAATTGTATTAACCGGAAACTTGATACATGTGTGGATACATAGACAAAACACCGTGTCCCTAGTAAGCCTCTACTAGACTAGCTCCTTAATCAAAGATGGTTAAGTTTCCTAACCATAGACATGTGTTGTCATTTGATTAACAGGATCACATCATTAGGAGAATGATGTGATGGACAAGACCCATCCGTTAGCTTAGCATAATAGTCGTTAAGTTTTATTGCTATTGCTTTCTTCATGACTTATACATATTCCTTTGACTATGAGATTATGCAACTCCTGGATACCGGAGGAATACCTTATGTGCTATCAAACGTCACAACATAACTGGGTGATTATAAAGATGATCTACAGGTATATCCGAAGGTGTTTGTCAGGTTGGCATAGATTGAGATTAGGATTTGTCAATCCGAGTATCGGAGAGGTATCTCTGGGTCCTCTCGGTAATGCACATCATAATAAGCCTTGCAAGCAAGGTGACTAATGATTTAGTTACCGGATGATGCATTACGGAACGAGTAAAGAGACTTACCGGTAACGAGATTGAACTAGGTATGGTGATACCAACGATCGAATATCGGGCAAGTAACATACCGATGACAAAGGGAATAACGTATGTTGTCATTACAATATGACCGATAAAGATCTTCATAGAATATGTGGGAACCAATATGAGCATCCAGGTTCCATTGTTGGTTATTGACCGGAGAGGTGTCTCGGTCATGTCTACATAGTTCTCGAACCCGTAGGGTCCGCACGCTTAACGTTCGATGACGATTTTGTATTATATGAGTTATGTGATTTGGTGACCGAATGTTGTTCGGAGTCCCGGATGAGATCACAGACATGATGAATAGTCTCTAAATGGTCGAGAGGTAAAGATTCATATATAGGACGATAGTATTTGGACACCGGAAGTGTTCCGGGGGTATCGGGTACTTATCGGGTCACCAGAAGTGGTTCTGGGCACCCCCGGCAAAAGATATGGGCCTTATGGGCCAAGAGGGGAAACACACCAGACACAAAGGGGCTGGTGTGCCCCCCATATGGGAAGGCCAACTTGGAGAAGGAAAGGGGAAGGAGGAAAGGAAAAAGGGAATAGGATTCCCCCTTCCCCCTCTTCCCTTCCTACTCCGAATAGGAATAGGAAAGGGGGAGGCTGAATTGGGAGGTGCCCAAGTAGGATTCCTCCTACTTGGGGCGCTCCCTTGGCTGCCTCTCCTCCCCTCCAACCTATATATATGAGGGGGCATCGCTAGAACACACAACAAACATTGTTAGCCGTGTGCGGCGCCCCCCTCCACAGTTTACGCCTCCGGTCATATTCACGTAGTGCTTAGGCAAAGCCCTGCGCGGATCACTTCACCATCACCGTCACCACGCCGTTGTGCTGATGGAACTCTCCCTCAACAATTTGCTGGATCAAGAGTTCGAGGGACGTCATCGAGCTGAACGTGTGCAGAACTCGGAGGTGTCGTACGTTCAGTGCTTGATCGGTCGGAACGAGAAGAAGTTCGACTACATCAACCATGTTGTCAAATGCTTCCGCTTTCGGTCTACGAGGGTACATGGACACACTCTCCCCCTCTCATTGCTATGCATCTCCTAGATAGATCTTGCATGAGCGTAGGAAAATTTTGAAATTACATGCTATGTTTCCCAACAGTGGCATCCGAGCCAGGTCTATGCGTAGATGATATGCATGAGTAGAACACAAAGAGTTGTGGGCGGTGATAGTCATACTGCTTACCACGAACGTCTTATTTTGATTCGGCGGTATTGTTGGATGAAGCGGCCGGACCAACCTTACATGACCACGTTCATGAGACCGGTTCCATCGACAGACATGCAACTTGTTTTGCATAAAGGTGGCTGGCGGGTGTCTGTTTATCCAACTTTAGTTGAATCGAATTTGACTACGGTCGGTCCTTGTTGAAGGTTAAAACAGCAAACTTGATGAAACACCGTTGTGGTTTTTATGCGTAGGTAAGAACGGTTCTTACTAGAAGCCCGTAGCAGCCACGTAAAAATTGCAACAACAAAGTAGAGGACGTCTAACTTGTTTTTGCAGGGCATGTTGTGATGTGATATGGTCAAGACATGACGTGATATACGTTATTGTATGAGATGATCATGTTTTGTAAAAGTTATCGGCAACTAGCAGGAGCCTTATGGTTGTCGCTTTATTGTTTTAAATGCAAACGCCATGTAATTGCTTTACTTTATCACTATGCTTTAGCGATAGTTGTAGAAGCAATGGTTGGCGAGACGACAACGATGCTACGATGGAGATCAAGGTGTCAAGCCAGTGATGATGGAAATCATGACGATGCTTTGGAGATGGAGATCAAAGGCACAAGATGATGATGGCCATATCATGTCACATATTTTGATTGCATGTGATGTTTATCTCTTATGCATCTTATTTTGCTTAGTACGACGGTAGCATTATAAGATGATCCCTCACTAAAATTTCAAGGTATAAGTGTTCTTCCTGAGTATGGACAGTTCGTCGTGCCGAGACACCACGTGATGATCGGGTGTGATAAGCTCTACATTCACATACAACAGGTGCAACACAGTTTTGCACATGCGGAATACTCGGGTTAAACTTGACGAGCCTAGCATGTACAGACATGGCCTCGGAACACTGGAGACCGAAAGGTCGAACGTGAATCATATAGTAGATATGGTCAACATAGAGATGTTCACCATTGATGACTACTCCATCTCACGTGATGATCGGACATGGTTTAGTTGATTTGGATCACGTGATCATTTAGATTACTCGAGGGATGTCTATCTAAGTGGGAGTTCTTAAGTAATATGATTAATTGTACTTTAATTTATCATGAACTTAGTCTTGATAGTATTTGCAAATTATGGTGTAGATCAATAGCTCGCGATGTAGCTCCCCGTTTATTTTTGATATGTTCCTAGAAAAAAATAAGTTGAAAGATGATAGTAGCAATTATGCGGACTTGGTCCGTGATCTGAGGATTATCCTCATTGTTGCACAGAAGAATTATGTCCTTGATGCACCGCTAGGTGATAGACCTATTGCAGGAGCAGATGCAGGCGTTATGAACGTTTGACAAAGCTCGGTATGATGACTACTTGATATTTTAGTGCACCATGCTTTACGGCTTAGAACCGGGGCTTCAAAAATGTTTTGAACGCCACCGAGCATATGAGATGTTCCAAGAGATGAAATTGGTATTTCAGTCTCATGCCCGTGTGGAGTGGTATGAGACCTCTGACAAGTACTTTGCCTACAAGATGGAGGAGAATAGCTCAACCAGTGAGCATGTGCTCAGAATGTCTAGTACTACAATCGCTTGAATCAAGTGGGAGTTAATCTTCCAGATAAGATAGTGATTGACAGAGTTCTCTAGTCACTATCATCAAGTTACTGGAACTTCATGATGAACTATAATATGCAAGGGATGATGAAAATGATTCCCAAGCTCTTCGGGATGTTGAAATCAGCGAAGGTAGAAATCAAGAAAGAGCATCAAGTGTTGATGGTTAACAAGACTACTAGTTTCAAGAAAAAGGGCAAAGGGAAAGAAAGGGAACTTCAAGAAGAATGGCAAGAAAGTTGCCACTCCCGTGAAGAAAGCCAAAGCTAAACCCAAGCCAGAAACTGAGTGCTTCTACTGCAAAGGAAATGGTCACTGGAAGCGGAACTACCCCAAATACTTGGTGGATAAGAAGGATGCCAAAGTGAACGAAGGTATATGTGATATACATGTTATGTGTACTTTACTAGTGTTCATAGTAACCCCTGGGTATTTGATACCGGTTCAGTTGCTAAGATTAGTTACTCAAAACAGGAGTTGCAGAATGAACAGAGACTAGTTATGGGCGAAGTGACGATGTGTGTTGGAAGTGATTCCAAGGTTGATACGATCACCATCGCACACTCCCTCTACCTTTGGGATTAGTGTTGAACCTAAATAAATGTTATTTGGTGTTTGCGTTGAGCATGAATATGATTAGATCATGTTTATTGCAATACGGTTATTCATTTAAGTCAGAGAATAATTGTTATTCTGTTTACATGAATAAAACCTTCAATGGTCATACACCCAATGTGAATAGTTTATTGAATCTCGATAGTAGTGATACACATATTCATAATATTGATGCCAAAAGATGCAAAGTTGATAATGATAGTGCAACATATTTGTGGCACTGCCGCTTAAGTCATATTGGTGTAAAGCGAATGAAGAAACTCCATATGGATGGATTTTTGGAATCACTTGATTATGAATCATTTGATACTTGCGAACCATGCCTCATGGGCAAGATGACTAAAACTCCGTTCTTCGGAACAATGGAGCGAGCCAATAACTTATTGGAAATAATACATACCAATGTATGCGGTCTGATGGTGTTGAGGCTCACGGCGGGTATCGTTATTTTCTGACCTTCATATATGATTTGAGTAGATAAGGGTATATCTACTTAATGAAACACAAGTCTGAAACATTTGAAAAGTTCAAAGAATTTCAGAGTGAAGTGGAGAATCATCGTAACAAGAAAATAAAGTTTCTATGATCTGATCATGGAGGCGAATATTTGAGTTATGAGTTTGGCCTTCATTTAAAACAATGTGGAATAGTTTCACAACTCACGCCACTTGGAACACCACAGCGTAATGGTGTGTCCGAACGTCGTAACCGTACTTTATTAGATATTGTGCGATCTATGATGTCTCTTACCGATTTACCACTATCGTTTTGGGGTTATCCATTAGAGACATCTGCATTCACGTTAAATAGGGCACCATCTAAATCCGTTGAGACGACACCATGTGAACTTTGGTTTGGCAAGAAACCTAAGTTGTCGTTTCTTAAAATTTGGGGTTGCGATGCTTATGTGAAAAAGCTTCAGCCTGATAAGCTAGAACCCAAATCGGAGAAGTGCGTCTTCATAGGATACCCAAAAGAAAATGTTGGGTACACCTTCTATAACAGATCCGAAGGCAAAATCTTTGTTGCTAAGAATGGATCCTTTCTAGAGAAGGAGTTTCTCTCGAAAGAAGTGAGTGGGAGGAAAGTAGAACTTGATGAGGTAATTGTACCTTCTCTCAATTTGGAAAGTAGCTCATCAGAGAAATCTGTTCCCGTGATGCCTACACCAACTAGAGAGGAAGCTAATGATAATGATCATGAAACTTCAGATCAAGTTACTGCCGAACCTCGTAGGTCAACCAGAGCACGTTCCGCACCAGAGTGGTACGGTAATCCTGTCCTAGAAGTCATGTTACTAGACCATGATGAACCTACGAACTATGAGGAAGCGATGATGAGCCCAGATTCCGCAAAATGGCTTGAGGCCATGAAATCTGAGATGGGATCCATGTATGAGAACAAAGTCTGGACTTTGGTGGACTTGCGCGATGATCGGCAAGCCATTGAGAATAAATGGATCTTTAAGAGGAAGACGGACGCTGATGGTAGTGTTACTCTCTACAAAGCTCGAATTGTCGCAAAAGGTTTTCGACAAGTTCAAAGTGTTGACTATGATGAAATTTTCTCACTCGTAGCGATGCTTGAGTCTGTCCGAATCATGTTAGCAATTGTCGCATTTCACGAAATCTGGAAAATGGATGTCAAAACTGCATTCCTTAATGGATTTCTTAAAGAAGAGTTGTATATGATGCAACCAAAAGATTTTGTCGATCCTAAAGTGATGCGACCTTCAACAGAAACTCGATGGCGCAAAAGCTTTTCCCAATCTTTCACGGTGCAATTCCAGCAAGTACTTGATCCTAATCTTATACGCTGCAGAGTTTACGATCTAGCAGATGCAAACACCACAAAACAACAAGCACACCCTCAATACATGAAGTACTTGGACGATCCTGGTCGGATCACGTAGAATTAGAGACAGTTCTCTCCAATCGACACGCATCAAACAAATCTCGATTCGATTCTCAACTGAAACACACCGCCGGAACCCGGCGGATTCCCCCGTGTAATTAACTCCCAAAACTAACCTGACCTTGTTACACGCTAGCTTGCCCTTTTAATAGTGCACGCAGGCACAAGGTACAACCGACCTGGACTCCTTTTGTATGGGCCGAATACTAATTGGACTCCAACCTAACCATAGCCACGGTCTACTACTAGTACTAATCCAACTCTTCTAAATAATCACTAATTAAATAATTTAAAAATACAGCACACTGATCACAAAAAGCCAAAACAACTAGTACTACTCCCTTACACGCTCACGTAGATGGGTTTGCATGCATGGAGTTCTAAATTGTGGATCGACGTCCTCTGCTGCAACAAGCTAAACATGCCCAATAGAAGTACGTGTTGCCAGCTTGCCACAACGTACAAAGTTGTCTCTCAATTCTATTCCTTGATTGCCTTCATGCACAACAATAGCTTCTTTCTGTTTCTTTTTCTCATTGTGCTTGGCAGGAATTACATAGTTTTCTGTCCTTCGCTGGTTGGCATTATTGACCATGCTTTTGGCGATAACACATGAGGTCACATCATAAAGGTGCTAACAAAGTGTGCAAACTCCAGCGATCCATCTATGGACTGGTGCAAGCATCTCGGAGTTGGAATATATGCTTTAATAAGTTGATCAAAACATATATTTTTTTACAGACTTGCGGTGAAGCCTGTATTTACAAGAAAGTGAGTAGGAGCACTACAACCTTTCTGATAAGTATATGTGAATGACATATTGTTGATCGGAAATGATGTAGAATTTTCTGGAAAGCACAAAGGAGTGTTTGAAAGGAGTTTTTCAAAGAAAGACCTTGGTGAAGCTGCTTACATATTGGGCATCAAGATATATAGAGATAGATCAAGATGCTTGATAAGACTTTCGATGAGTACATACCTTGATAAGATTTTGATGGAGTTCAAAATGGATTAGTCAAAGAAGGAGTTCTTGCCTGAGTTGTAAGGTATGAAGTTGAGTAAGACTCAAAACCCGACCACGATAGAAGATAGAAAGAGAATGAAAGTCATTCCCTATGCCTCAGCCATAGGTTCTATAAAGTATGCCATGTTGTATACCAAACCTATTGTGTACCTTGCCATGAGTTTGACAAGTGGATACAATAGTGATCTAGGAGTAGATCACTGGACAGCGGTCAAAATTATCCTTAGGTACCTAAAGAGGACTAAGGAAATGTTTTCTCGATTATGAAAGTGACAAAGAGTTCGTCGTAAAGGGTTACGTCGATGCAATCTTTGACACTAATCCAGATGACTCTAAGTCTCAATATGGATGCATATTGAAAGTGGGAGCAATTAGCTAGAGTAGCTCCATGCAGAGCGTTCTAGACATAGAAATTTGCAAAATACATACGGATCTGAATGTGGCAGACCCATTGACTAAACCTCTCTCACAAGCAAAACATGATCACACCTTATACTCTTTGGGTGTGAATCACATGGCGATGTGAACTATGGGTGTTAATCACATGGTGATGTGAACTATTGGTGTTAAATCACATGGCAATGTGAACTAGAATATTGACTTTAGTGCAAGTGGGAGACTGAAGGAAATATGCCCTAGAGGCAATAATAAAGTTATTATTTATATTTCCTTATATCATGATAAATGTTTATTATTCATGCTAGAATTGTATTAACCGGAAACTTGATACATGTGCGGATACATAGACAAAACACCGTGTCCCTAGTAAGCCTCTACTAGACTAGCTCGTTAATCAAAGATGGTTAAGTTTCCTTAACCGTAGACATGTGTTGTCATTTGATGAACGGGATCACATCATTAGGAGAATGATGTGATGGACAAGACCCATCCGTTAGCTTAGCATAATGATCGTTAAGTTTTATTGCTATTGCTTTCTCCATGAATTATACATATTCCTTTGACTATGAGATTATGCAACTCCTGGATACCGGAGGAATACCTTATGTCCTATCAAACGTCACAACGTAACTGGGTGATTATAAAGATGCTCTACAGGTATATCCGAAGGTGTTTGTTAGGTTGGCATAGATTGAGATTAAGATTTGTCACTCCGAGTATCGGAGAGGTATCTCTGGGTCCTCTCGATAATGCACATCATAATAAGCCTTGCAAGCAATGTGACTAATGAGTTAGTTACCGGATGATGCATTACGGAACGAGTAAAGATACTTGCCGGTAACAAGATTGAACTAGGTATGAAGATACCGACGGTCGAATCTCGGGCAAGTAACATACCGATGACAAAGGGAATAACGTATGTTGTCATTACGGTACGACCGATAAAGATCTTCGTAGAATGTGTGGGAACCAATATGATCATCCAGGTTCCGCAGTTGGTTATTGACCGGAGAGGTGTCTCGGTCATGTCTACATAGTTCTCGAACCCGTAGGGTCCGCACGCTTAACGTTCGATGACGTTTTGTATTATATGAGTTATCTGATTTGGTGACCGAATGTTGTTCGGAGTCCCGGATGAGATCACGAACATGACGAGGAGTCTTGAAATGGTCGCCGGGAGTGTTCCGGGGGTACCAAGTACTTATCGGGTCATCGGAAGTGGTTCCGGGCACCCCCGGCAAAAGATATGGGCCTTATGGGCCAAGAGGGGAAACACACCAGCCACAAAGGGGCTGGTGCGCCCCCCATATGGGCTGGCCAAATTGGAGAAGAAAAGGGGAAGGAGGAAAGGAAAAGGGGAATATGATTCCTCCTTCCCCCTCTTCCCTTCCTACTCCGAATAGGAATAGGAAAGGGGGAGGCCGAATTGGGAGGTGCCCAAGTAGGATTCCTCCTACTTGGGGTGCCCCCTTGGCTGCCTCCCCTCCCCTCCAACCTATATATTTGAGGGGGGGCACCGCTAGAACACACAACAAACACTGTTAACTGTGTGCGGCGCCCCTCTCCACTACGAAAAAAAGACACATCCGTGACATTTTGGGCCGAACGAAATTTTTTTCTGTCATACTTATGACACTTCTATGACGATAATTGTGACAAAACCCAGTATCATCATAGATGTGGTGGGGTCCTACTTCTATGACAAAAAATCATGACAGAAAATGGGCTTTTCGTCCTGGGCGGGCCGGAGACGCAGTTGCATGACATTCTTTGGGCCGTCCATGACGGAAAAAACCGTGGTAGAAGCAAGGGCGAGGAAAATATCAGGGTGTTCCCGGTTACGGTGGGTGGTCGGGGCCGAGCGATGCGCGTTTCTCTCGTACACGCACGCGCGTGGGTGCGAGGCGTTGGGCTCTAACTGAACCCGAGCGAGGCGTTGGGCTCTAACTGAACCCGAGCGATTGCACTGCAGGCTACACGTTACTGAACCCGAGCGATCGATCGATGGCTGTTAACTGAAGCCGATCGAGCGATTCCTTCGCAACTGCTGCTAACTGAAGCTGATCGATGCTGCCTCTGGATGAACAGTGAGCATCGCTGGGGGGGTTTGGATGAATAGTTCCCGGTGGGGGTGGATGAACAGGACCCCGTGGTGTTGCCTCTGGTTGAACAGTGAGCGTTGCTGGGGGGGTTTGGATCCCGGTGGCGGTGGATGAACAGGACCCCGTGGTGTTGCCTCTGGATGAACAGGACCCCGATCGATCGAGCCGGTTGGGGCTGGATGAACAGGACCCCGTGGAGGGTTGGATGAACAGGACCACCCCATGGAGGGCTGGATGAACAGTAGCCCGTGGAGGGGTGGTTGAAAAGTAGCCGGTGGAGTAGCGCGCGGTGGAGGCTGGATGAACAGGAGCCCATGGATGAACAGTCGCAGGTGGAGGCTGGAGGAGGTCGACGGTGGATGAACAGTAGCCCATGGAGGCTGGAGGGGGTGGACGGTGGAGATGAACAGTATCCCGTGGAGTCCCGTTTTGTGGTACGCCACACCCCTCCCGATGAACAGGACCCCCGTTTCGACCGTAGCGCTCCAACACAAGTCCGTTTCCTTCGTTTTGCGGTACGCCACACCCCTCCCGATCAACAGGACCCCCGTTTCGACCGTAGGAGGTCCGTTTCCTCCGTTTTGCGGTACGCCAGACCCCTCCCGATGAACAGGATCCCGTTTCGACCATGGCCGGTCGAACACAAGGCCGTTTCCTCTGTTCTGCGGTACGCCAGGCCTCGTTTCCATCGGCTGTTCCATCCAAGCCGGTTGGCTCCCACGCGTTCCGTTGCCTCCCGATGAACATGACGCATTTCATTGCCTCCCTATGAACACGACGACGACGCAGTTTCTCCGTTCCGACCCAGCCATGTACACGAGCCCTGGCCGTACGTATGCGCGAGTAGGCGTTCGAGACCCTGCCCATATGTACGTACGTGGCCGTATTTTCTTTCTTGCACACTGGCCGCTGTACGTACGTGTACATGCTACGTGCGCGCCTCTACTACGACACGTGCGCGCCTCTACATCGACCAGTATGTACGTACACGTTCACGACCAGAATGACAACGCTATGTATATTTCGACCAGGTGGGTCCCGACTGTCAGGCACTTCCTTGCCTGCGAAGATGTAGCTAGTGGGTCCAAGCAGTCAGGGGGGCAAATCGTTTTTTTTGCCCGGACGCACTTCCCTGCGTGCGAAGATGTAGCTGGTGGGTCCCAACAGTCAGGGGGAAACGTTTTTTCACGAAATACGGTGGCCCGTCCGGTGGGTCCCCGCTATCAGGTGGAGGAATAATTATTTTGCGCGTAATAAGGAGGCACTTCCTTGCTGCGGCCGTGGACCCAGCTGTCAGGCTCTCCACGTACAGTCCACGTCCAATGGAAGTCGTTCCTTGACCACGTTGACCACGACGCGCCGAGAGCACCAGGGCGGTGGACGCGGGCGAGGCCTAGGAAAGGGATGACACGGAGCCGGGGAAGATGCGGCAGTGGAAGCCCACACGAAGAGGAGTACGAGGGTTCACTGGTTCGGCTGCGGTGTGAGGCTGCCGTCACCACAGAATAACAGGGGGTGTGGGTGAGTGGAGGGATGACCTGGCCAGCGGTGGGACTAGTAGGGGGCGGTGAGGCCTCTGCGGCAGCACAGCCGGCCACGGGAGGCAGGAGCACGAGGCACGACCGGCGCTGGTTTGGGCGGCTGGAGCAAGAAGACCAGAGGTTGAAGAAGCACTACGACCGTTGGATGGACATCGTACGGTCACTGGAGCTAGAATCGTGCATATTGACTAAGTTGACAAAGCCCTCCATCCCCGTCAACTTAGTAGGCCCACAAGTCAGCCTGCCACTATATTGGGTCCCAGCTAACAGGGGGAGTATTCATTTTTTTGTGCGTAATAAGGAGGCACTTCCTTGCGTGCGAAGATATAGCTGGTGGGTCCGAGCTGTCAGCCGGGGTAACTTTTTTCACGAAATACAGAGGCCCTTTCAGTGGGTCCCAGATGTCAGGTGGAGGAATCATTATTTTGCGCATAATAAGGAGGCATTTCCTTGCATGCGGCAGTGGACCCAGCTGTCAGCCTCTCCACGTACAATCCACTTCAGATGCATGTCGGTCGTTGACCACGTTGACCAGGCCGCGCCGAGAGCACCAGGGCGGTGGATGACGACGAGGCCAAGGAAGGGAACGACACGGAGGCAGGGAAGACTCGGCAGTTGTTTCCCACGCGGAGGGGAGTACAACTGTACGAGGGTTTACTGGTTCGTCTGCCGTCGCCGGAGAATAACAACATGTGTGGGTGAGTAGAGGGATGGCTAGGCTAGCGATGGGAGTACGGTGGGGCGGTGAGGCCTGCGCGGCAGCACAGCAGGCCTCGGGGAGGAGAGAGCAGGCAGTCCCGCCGGCGCTTGTTTGAGCGGCTGGAGCAGGAAGAGCAGATATTGAAGAAGCACGACGGCCATTGGATGGACATCCAACAGTCACTGCTTGTGCGTCAACCTTTTTTTTAGGAAAGCCTCAAATCTGCGGAAAACATCATACAGCCCATCTGCCATTATTTCTAATAATTTACAGCCCATTTGCTTATTCTTAAGGTTTTTTTGGAGCCCATATTCTTTTTGTTAGCATTACAACCCATATTGTGGCCACGGTTAAAAAACTATACGAAATTTCGCATATTTCGGTGCGGTCCGAACTATTTTTAATCCCGAAATTCCGAGTCACATTCAAACTAATTTTAAAAATAAATGTATATCAATATAAAATCCAACAAATTGTCCATGCATAAAAATCAATGCAATTTAAAATCTCGAAATGAAAAAAAGAATTTTGAAACGAATTGCCGGTTTAATGTGTTTTAAAAATGTACAACCCATTTCTCATTACTGATAGGCCATTTTCTCGGCCAGCCGAATGAAGCTCTCCTCGTCTTGAAAGATTTGCAGCCCAACAGGCCTGACAAAGTGACTTACTTGGCAAATCACAAAAAACTGGGCTGTGGCCGTGGACCCAGCTACGGGCGTGGACCCAGCTGTCAGCCTCTCCACGTACAGTACTCTTCCGATGGAAGTCGGTCGTTGACCACATTGACCATGCCGCGCCGAGAGCACCAAGGCGGTGGACGGCGGCGAGGCCTAGGAAGGGGACGACACAGAGCCGGGGAAGACGCGGCAGTGGATGCCCACGCGGAGAGGAGTACGAGGGTTCACTAGTTCGGCTGCGGTGTGAGGCTGCCGTCGCCGCAGAATAACAGGGGGTGTGGGTGAGTGGAGGGACGGCCTGGCCAACGGTGGGAGTAGTATGGGGGCGTGAGGCCTCCGCGGCAGCACAACCGGCCACGGGAGGCAGGAGCGGGCGGCACGACCGGCGCTGCTTTGGGCGGCTGGAGCAAGAAGACCAAAGGTTGAAGAAGCACTATGGCCGTTGGATGGACATCGTACGGTCACTGGAGCTAGAATCGTTCATATTGACTAAGTTGACAAAGCCCTCTGTCCCCGTCAACTTAGTAGGCCCACAAGTCAGCCACCCACTATGGTGGGTCCCAGCTAGCAGGGGGTATTCATTTTTTTGTGCGTCATAAGGAGGCACTTCCTTGCGTGCGAAGATATAGCTGGTGGGTCCGACCTGTCAGCGGGGGGAACGTTTTTTTCTCGAAATACAGAAGCCCTTCCCGTGGATCCTAGCTGTCAGGTGGAGGAATCATTATTTTGCGTGTAATAAGGAGGCATTTCCTTGCGTGCGGCCGTGCACCGAGATGTCAGCCTCTCCACGTACAGTCCACTTTCGATGGATGTCATTCATTGACCATGTTGACCAGGCCGCGCCGAGAGCACCAGGGCGGTGGACGACGGCGAGGCCTAGGAAGGGAACAACATGGCGCCAGGGAAGACTCGGCAGTTGTTTCCCACGCGGAGGAGTACGAGGGTTTACTGGTTCGTTTGCCGTCCCTGGAGAATAACAGCAGGTGTGGGTGAGTAGAGGGATGGCTAGGCCAGCGATGGGAGTAAGGTGGGGCGGTGACGCCTGCGCGACAGCATAGCCGGCCGCAGGAGGAGGGAGCAGGCAGTCCCGCCGGCGCTTGTTTGAGCGGCTGGAGCAGGAAAAGCAGAGATTGAAGAAGCACGATAGCCGTTGGATGGACATCCAACAGTCATTGCTCTTGTGTGCATTATTTCTAATAATGTATAGCCCATTTGATAATTCTTAAGATTTTTTTTGGAGCCCATCTTCTTTTTGTTAGCATTACACCCCATATTGTGGCCACGGTTAAAAAGTATACGATTTTTTTTGCATATTTCGGTGCGGTCAACTGTTTTTAATCCTGAAATATCGATTCACATTCAAACTATTTTGAAAAATAATTTATATAAATATAAAATCCAAATAATTGTCCACGCATAAAAATCAATGGAATTTAAAATCTTGTAATGAAAAAAATTGAAACTAATTCTCGGTTTGATGTGTTTTAAAAATGTACAACCCATTTCTTGGCAAACCGAATGAAACTCTCCTCGTCTTGAAAGATTTGCAGCCCAACAGGGCTGATAAAGCAAGTAGGCCTTGTTTGGGTATTTCTTTTAAAAAATAGAGCCGGGCTAGCCATTTTCAGCAAGAAAAAAACACAACTGGGCTCATGATGTGGTAAACATAAATAAAACCCTGGCTAGACGGGCCACAGCCCCGCACAGCCCCGTTGTTACCCTGATCCGTCGCTAAAACTTGTATAAATAACAACTGCTTGTTCCTAAAAAAATGCGCGACCTGCTGGGTCCCTGGTGTCAGCTGCTCATAGTGTAATTCTCTCGTTTATTGACTACGTTGACAATGGCGTGAGCCCCAGATGTCCAACCATTAGGAGGAACCATATTTTTGTGCTTGTAATATAGAGGCACTTGCTTGCGTACTGTCATGACGTTGGTGGGTCCCTACTGTCATCCCCTCCATGTACAGTCATCTCCTTGTTCCTCTCGGTTGTTGACGATGTTGACAACACAAGAGGGCGGCGCACCGCGCACGGCGAGCGAACCAAGGCCGCAAGGCGGAGGACGACGGCGAGGCCTCGGACGGAACGAACAGGAGCCGTGGAAGATGCGCCAGTCCAGTCGCAGGTGGAGGGGAGTTGACTGGTTTGGGTGCGGGTGCATGTTGGGGCCGACATCGCCGGAGAATAACAGGACGTGTGGGGGAATAGAGGGAGGGACTGGCCAACGTTGGAGGGTACGTACGGTAGGGCGGCAGAGGCGCAGCCAGCCATGGGAGGCGGGAGCAGGCGGAGCCGACGGGGTGGTTTGGTTTGGGTGGCTGGAGGAAGAAGAAGACAAGAGATGGAAGATACACAACAGATGTTGGATGTCAATCCAACGGCTGGTAGGCAGAATCGTTTGTTGACTGGCTAGTAAGTCGACACCACCTTGGATAGGCTATTTCCTCGCGGGTCCCAAATGTCAGAATCCAAATCTGTCACGGTCATGCAGCCCTTCCTATGAAAATTTACAGCCCATTTGATGTGCTAGTTGGAAATAAGTTTGTAGGTGCTGGTGGGGGCTAATCACTTGGCTTCTGTAATGCACAGTGAGCTCAAGCAGCCGGCGAGAGTGATGTTATTTCCCTTGGTTGGGATTTTTTAGTTGTTACAATATTTCACTGTAAATTAAACGACTGGCAAGCCATTTGCCTTGCTTCAAAGAAAATATGACAGTCACAGCCGAGTTGAAAAGGGCAAGAACATCTAACTCTAGCTTACAAACTATACAAAAGCACGAGGGTTAATTGTTCATCAGGTTTACAAAAAACCCCAGGTTGAAAAGGGCAACAACATCTAACTCCAGCACTGTTTTTGGCAGTCACAGTCAAATGGATCGGTCAGGTCCATAGAATGAACATCCTGGGTCGTAAAATTTACTGGATTATGACCACAATATGTTGTAAATAGAAGCCCGACACGTTCAGAAGCTCTTTTGCCCACCTGAAACTCCTTTTTTGCTCTTCCACATACCCATCCGTCAAAACCATGCTGCTGATAAACTTAAGCCTGATGGACAATAGTAACCTCGCATTCAGCAGGAAGAATGTGACAAATCTAGTGTTTGCACGGTTGGCTACATATCGTTCTAGCATTATTGTCTTCAATCGAATCTCATGAGAAGTGAGAAAATCCCGATGCTTACGAATCCACCGATTGGTTATAACTTTCTTACCCTGTCCTGTTGCCTAAATAGACATGAAGATTGAAAACAGTTAAGGTCTAAAAAAGAGTGTCGAAAGAGCAACAACTGAACGGTTAATTCTAGTACACTATATGCGGGCTTCCAATGTGCGTGAAATTATCACCTTTATATACAACTTCTCCAGACATGGAAAGCATTGCAGCAAGCCAATAATCTTGTTCAGATCAAAACTATTCATCTGGATATATAAGATCTTGACAGAATCCAGCACCATTGATAGGCCATCCATGGAGAAACTCTTCATTGAGCATAGAACATAATATTAGTACAAAATGTGTACTCCAAGATGACATATAACTTATGCGCAGAAATTTAAAATGCAGCTTATGGTTACAAGTGTAGATGATAATGTAAAGTACCTGAAGAACTGTGGAGCCAAACACCATATTGAAATGAGCACAGAGATCATGTATTACACCCAAGGTCTCCATTTTAGGCGCAGAGAGGACGGTTATTTGCAACGGTGAATAACTAGAATCAAGGATCAACCTTTGAAGTGAAGGGGCATCTTGGATGATGAGCTGCCTTCCGTCAAAACAAATTTCAATTCTTACAAGGTTAGGCGACTTTATTTGGAGACAACCGATTCTAACTGTGAAAACAAGCACCAAGCACTCTAGGGCAGGGCAACTGGAGTGGATGATGTTGTGCAATGAGGCCTCCGATATATGAACCCGCACAAGTGAAAGTTTCTTGAGAAATGGGAGTCGAAGGTTTAGTACCAGATTGTCTGGTAGGTCGCACAACGCAAAGGTGGCGGTGTGGAGAGAGGAGGAAAACCGCGAGATGGACATCGGTGCTGAGGGCACAGGTAGATGGCATTCGGTATCTGGTAGGTGATTTCCAGGGGAATAGTAGAACTCAAGCAGCTGTAGTTCTGTGAATTCAGGGGATTTCAGCCAGGCGTCCACCGTGCAGGGCATGGTATGCTTGCTCAGGTAGCATGACGGGATGCAGAGGCTTTGAACGGAGCCCTGGTGGGAGGAGATGATGGCTCTGGGGATTTCAAAATCATTGAAGAGAGATAGCTGACGACAGTCGAGATTAAGGGGCACGGCGCGCCATAGAGGGTGCCACCGAATTGAGAGGACTTGGGTGCGGCAGCAATCCTTGGTGGGGAGAAGCGAGATGATCTCCCCAAGGACGGCGTCCGGGAGATCGTTGATGCGGTCCACCCGAGATTCTACGGGTTCCTGGGATCCGGTGGGGGCGGGGTCGCCGCCTCTCCCCGCGCTGCCGGGTGCGGGATGTACAACAGGCGTCACCGCTGGCGGGAGCCTCATCTTCTTGGTGCTGGGGTCAGCCGGCTGCGTCGCGTCGCGCTCACGGATTTGAGTAGAGTAACGAATGACGAGCCTAGTTGTAGTGCGAGTGAAGAAGAAGGGGAGCTGGGGGTTTTCTGTAGTAGTATGGAAGAAGGGGAGCTGGGGTTTTCTGTAGGAGTGAGGTGAGGAATTTGGGGGTACGAGTGGAGTGAGCTTACGTGAGGTGGGTGGGAGTGAGGAGGAAGAAGAACACCCAGGTTTGGGGGGGGGTGCTGGTTGTGGGTAGCGCCTCTCATTCAGTAAATATATGGACTTTTGAATTGATTTTACTATTTACTAGGGTGGATGGGCTGTTTTGTCTTTGGCCCAGAGAAACAATTACTACTAGTTTAGTGGAGACACTCTACAGCTACCCAGAAAAACAATTACTACTAGTACAGTGGATACAATACCGCTTCTGGCTCCTCCTAGGTCATCGAAACGTCTCCCTCTACTGAATGCCGTTATACTTTTGTTCACCGACATGCGGGCCATGCAGCGCGCGGGCCCAAATGCCATCCACCAAATTAGGAGGCAGTATGCAGGCGGAGAGTCACCCCGGTCGTAGCGCGGCAATAACGAGCCGTCGTATCACAAAACCCCACCTCCCCGCAGTCTAAGTTTGACGGACGAAGCAACCATCATTTCACTCTTCGCTGAATCCCCTTCTCCCTCACCGTCTTCAAGAAAGGAAACACTCGCATCTGGCACTATTCTTCTCTCCCAACGAAGGAAAGGTAAGCGGATCCGCGATGTTGGTATATTTTCGGTCAGAGAAAAAAAGAACTTTTGCAAAGCAGTAACCGATCCTCACTCTCATTTTTGTTTCATTGTCATTGCGATTGTGTTTTCCTTTCAGTGGTCTCCTAGTATTCGTCAGTTTCATGATGGACCAAGGAGAACCAGGCAAAGATCTGCCGATATTGGAGCAGGCGCGGGAGGCTGATCCCCACGAGACAGAGAGCTCCAAGAAGATGGAGGCAGCCACCGAGCCGACCCCAGATACGCTCACGGCCACTACTGAGATGGTCAACGCCCCGTTTGAGGTTACAGCCCCCGTGGCACTGCAGGAGCAGTTTTCCCCCTTCGAGGATGTGTCCCCCCCGCTGAGCTGCCCAAGGTGATTTTCTTCTTTGCCGATCTCGATTGTGGTTTTTCATCTAAGTATGTGGTGATGAATAATGCAAAATTTTATTAGCTTCGATGCCATGCTATACATAGTGGTTTAAATAACTTGTGTTTCTTATACTGGAAAGTAATTTAGAATTTGTTTCTATTTCAATTAGAGCCCTGATGCAGACAAGGATTGTGTGGTTGTACATGTCACTCGCTATGAGGCGGATGTCCTGAATATACGCACTGGGAAACAGAGTTTTTAGGCTGTTGGATCCTGGAAGCCATTTGCACTTATACCAATGAAGAGTTGTATTCCAGCCTCACTGTTGTCAGGCGTGTTGTCCAGGGTGTACTGAAGCACAAGAAGTTCAAAGCTACTCCTTCGTTTGTGAGGCATACTGTTCTTGTCAAGCTTATGCAGGAAGATGACGTGGCATGCCTCCACAAACAAGTTTATGAGTGGCAAAGCCACAAGGTTGTCTTCATGAAGGTTCACAGGATTGAGCTGCTGCCGGACGTCCTCGATGATGTTCATGGCAAGGTCCATCTTGTGTCCAGCCCAAATTAGATCGACGCATGAAATACTTGCCCCAGCTAGTGTTTAATAGTAGTTTGGATTCTGTCTAATTATCCGAACCTTGCCTGTTATCGAGCCCTCTGGGGCTAGTACTCTATTTGAATCCGTCTATGGGAACTGCTGCTACTTTTGTGTGCCCGTGAATCATCGTAATTGTTGCCGAAACAGATGCGTCCTCACTAGTTTTATCATACGAGCAGTGTGTGTTTTGATGAAATAGAGTACTCGTTTGAGAACTGTGCGCCGACGTATAGATAAGTACTTGTAAACATTGTTGGTGCTACCCCACTTGTAAGCAGTTGTGCAAAACACGACACATTGGGTCAGCTCGCTTCAACACTAGGCTATCGACCAGCTAACAATCAACAATCTGCTGTCTGACATATAATCAACTATGTATCTTGTTACAGTGGTTCATGCAGTTAACTGAGGCCACAATGTAAATTCCAAACGTTCACACGCTAGTCCAGCGTTCATGTGGAACACTCACATTAAACTCGGCTTCATAAAAAACTTGAAAAGCATAAGTTAAGCAATTTTATACATCTCAATGATTCATAGAACAAAACAAACATATACTAGTTCACAACAAAAGACAAAGTTGTGAGAAGGTTTACAAATCAGGAAAAAACAAGCAAGGCTTCTCTGAGCAAAGGGCCTCCCGGCAGGCTTAAATTTCCTGGAGTTCACTCTGGTTTTTTCTTGTTGCCACCATCCAGGGTTAGGTTCTCTTATTCCAGAATAACCAATTACAGTTGTGTTCTCAGCTAGAATGCTGAACTGAACGATGTAGTGTACTGACCAGCTGAAATTCTTGTGCATTCCACTAAATTTAAGCACCGCTATTTGCAGAAATAAGCAGACCACAATGCCTCTTGTCCGTGCACCTGTCCAAAAAACCGCCGTGCAGCCGTGCCAGCTAGTCCTCGGTCCATGGATGAATTGGTAGAAAGTGCATTCCGGACTAGGATGCAGTTGTTTTCGCTCGTCCCTACACTGCAATCAGAAAGTAAAACGTACGAATCAACTTCTTTTATATTGCGTTGGTCATTCTACCTAGTAACTACCAATGTAGGAATACCTGGAAGACGGGTGGTTAGACGACGACAACGAGGGATAGCCATCTCGTTTTGCGCAGTTCTACTAAAACTGAGGTGTGTGCTTTTGATTGCGTGGATAGAAACGATACGGAGACAGACATCCCGAAACGATATGGAGACAGACATCCCTGTTTGCGCAAATACGAAATACGGTTATTTAAACAGTGACAGATATTTGCAGTGGCGTATGATTAACAGCAACATCTATTGTGTTATAATTGGCACTAGATTGACAGTATGGAAGTGTCCTTAAGTAAGTAGCATCACATCACATCAACACTGCCACTAGATTAACATGCAGAACAATAGCATTAGTATTACTGTCATGAGAGTAGCACATGGTCAGTAAATGTGCAATCAAATTTGTGCAGTTCCACTGGGATGAAGCAATGTCAGCGGTGTGAGATTTAAGTGTAACTGCAAAAACACAATTCATGGGAAATAAAGCAAGATGGAAGCACTTTCATAAAATGATGGTGGCATTGCTTCAATTTATCGACGGCACTAGACCATTACTTATAGTGACATTAGGTGGCATTGCTTAATGCTTCTTGTGATTTTACATTAACGGTAGCGATATGGGCGTAGGGACATCAGAGGCATAAAGTGGTGAGGCAGATGTGGTTGCCGAGAGCGGCAAACACTTAGGCAGCATGTCTGCATTTGTCCCATTTTTTATCTCCTCGGCGACATTTTCCTATGTGAGCACTGGAAATCTAGACCTGCTCATTCTCATTTGCGTTGTCCCCCAACAGCCGTCACTTTCTTTCCTTTTTCAACCAAGAGATAGGTCCACTTCCCCCCACCCTTCGCCATCCACCATGCTTTCTTCATCTTTTCAACCAAGAGACCGGTTGGGTAGCCAGTATCTACTACTTTCCCCCGTTTCCTCTTAGAACCAAGTCCTAGATTCATGCTACAGCTTTCCCACTTTCTTCCCTGTTTGAACCAACTCTTAGAGTCGACTGTATGAACTAGCTTTACCTCTAATAATAGCAAAGGTCTAGGTGGCTTTGGAACAGCGGACGGAAGTAGAAAAAGATCCACACGAAGCCAAGTGGGGAGCTGGGGCGGTAGAGCAAGGCAGGTTTCGAAGGAATATATACCTGAGGGTCGTCGGCATGTGGCAAAGACGGCGTCGGGAGGCCGCATCTTGGCCACAATACCGCAGGGAGGAAGAAGGGGTCGGAGGCCCTCCGGAGCCGGCGCTCTCTCGGAGAGAACGACACGGCCGCCGATCGGGACGCGCGGGCAGCCGTTGGTCTCCTCCCTCACCGCCGACGACAGCGTGAACGATGCACCTACACCCCTGCCCCGGTCGAGGTTGTCCGGCCGGATTTGTGTCCAGCCGTGAGCTGAGAGAGAGTGTGGCCACCTATGTCTTGCTTAGATCTGGAGAGCATGAGAGAGTGAACAAGAGCAACCCTAGTAAAGCAAGTGCTAAGGCTCCTGCTTATATATATAGTGGAGTGATTTTGTTGTACCAGCTTCAAAAAAATGCGCTCCTACGTGTACCTGCGAGTGGGTGTGAGAGAACTAGTGCGTGCGTGCACCGCTTCTCTTCATGAGAGTACAATATACTATGCCCAAAGAACGTTCGCCACAAGAGTAATAGTATAAGTGTGTGACGTGTGAGCTGAAATAAAATGTGCGACGTCTTTTGTTTTTTAGAAGTTCTGAGGGTAGGGTGTGAAGAGCACATATGTGTGTGACGTCTACCTACAGATAGACGGTGGGTGCGAGAGTACTCGGGAGGGTGCGTGTGCGTGAGAGAGAGGGGGCACGTATCAATGCAATGCATGTGTCCGTAAATCATTATCCGACAAACGTTCGCCACAAGCCTTTTCCTGACGAATGCCGTAAGAACAGTTAGATCGGCATCCGACAGTGTCAGTTTTGCCATGTCATTTAACAGAACAGCCACTCCTCCTACACAAAAATCTTCCACGTGAGTTTTAGCAACTGCCGTATGCTCCCTCCATTCCAAAATGCAGTGCATATAGCTTTATTGAAAATTTGAACCTCGCAAACTTTTACCGAGTTTTCGTGTACCAAATTGCACATGTAGAATACCCTGTATATATCATTTCATTCATCTTCGAGAGGTAACTATAAAGATGGGGGAGGAGTCTACAAAGAAAGACCATCGTATCACCTACAGCAATTTCAACCATCCTTTGGTGTGGAGGAATATCATAGGAACTCTATATGATATGATTTTTATAGGATTTTTTCCTTTAGAGCCAATTGGTTCATAGGAATAGATTCATATACTCCACATTTCAAAGGAAATAAACATGATATCATTTCTATAGCTTTAGAGCCACTTGGTTCATATGAATGGATTCCTATACTCCCATAATTTCAAAGGAAAATAAACATTAGCATATATTCAGTAGAAAAGTTCCTATGATATGAACCAAATTACATCTCTTTTCTAATCCCTCCTCATAGGAATTGAGATACATGTCATATCTAGATTCAATAGAAAAGTTCCTATGATGTCAACCAAATGACATCTCTTTTCCAATCCCTACTCATAGGAATTGAGATACTCCATGTCATCTCTTTCCCTACAACTTCCATGTATACATCTTCTATTCCTAAATAGCTAGTACAACCCACTAGTACCTTTTTCCAAGACATGCAACTATGGCACAAGAACTATATAGTGTGCAAATAACTTGAAAGATGGTCGCTGGATGAAGCTAATCTGACAGTGCAGAGATGGCAAATCCGAGCACTACTGACCATTGGATATCATCAACATTCCACCAGATCTGCCACATGTACAATTTAGAAGACTCCATGGTTGAACTTAAGCATAATGCACAAACCTCAAAACACAAGCACTTCTCCTTTGTTCTAGAATCTTCCGTATCATAATTGATATTTTTTCTAAATGAATTGCCATTATTTGTTTTTTACTTTATGCTTTACAATGCACAACCCCATGAATCTTAACATTTTTATAAAACTAATTGATTTTGAATGAGATGAACTATAAGAACTAAACGAACATCTACATCATGCATATATGACTCAAAGCTTTACATGCTATAGTGTGTATTTATTCATAATTTGGTTTAGAAATCTCATGCGTTCAATGCATGTGTACCTTGCTAGTTTTGAGTAGAGTAGGAAATTTCACACGGCCCCGGGTATATCAAAATGCAGGGCCCATGCATCATTGCCTTTCGGTCGAACCTACGTCCACAATTTTTTGTACGTACTATATCTCCACTGGTCCCCGAACCCAAAATGCTGCCTCGTTCCCCTAAAACCAAGCGGCCCACACATATTTAAGGCGTCGACTCGAACTCAATCCCTCTCCCGCTTACTACGACGTGGCCCCACACGCCCTAGTAGTACTCCTACAAACCCTACCGCCGCACGCATCATCGATTTTCTTCAAGAGGACGAGGGAGAAGCCGATTTGTGGAGGAGGCGCTTTAAAAAAATGATCTGTAGTGGAGACCCCTACCCTAGGGTGCCCTAGGTAGCTGCCGCATGCATCATTGGTTTTCTCTTTTCTTTATGCTCTTGCGCCCTAGAGTGAAATGATGGTTGCTTCGTGTCCGTCCAGCTTAATGCGGGACAGGTGGGGCTTTGTGATTTGACCCCTCATCGCTCATTTAATACTACTTCGGCGCTACGACCGGGGTGCCTCCAATTCCAACCGCTGCTCTGAACTGTAATTTGGTGCATCACACATGGAACAAGACGGTGGAAGAGCCACATGTTGGCCAAAGGGGTCCTGTTAAGTGTGTCGCCATTTCGTGTGCGGACTGACCCTGCTTGAGTCACTACGACAACACGACAGGTGCAGCCTACCACTTGGTTTTGCTCCTTGGTGAATCCCGACTATATTGATCTAAAAAGATACGTACTGAACTACCCTCTCCATCTCGTTTTTTAGACGTCTCGGTTTATAGGGCGTGCACCTAGTTCTAGGTCATTCATTTGAGTAACTAAATCTAAGTTATTATGTGATAACCCACAAGTATAGGGGATCGCAACAGTTTTTGAGGGTAGAGTATTCAACCCAAATTTATTGATTCGACACAAGGGAAGCCAAAGAATATTCTCAAGTATTAGCAGTTGAGTTGTCAATTCAACCACACCTGGATAACTTAGTATCTGCAGCAAAGTATTTAGTAGCAAAGTAATATGGAAGTAACGGTAACAGTAGCAAAAGTAATATTTTTGGGTTTTGTTGTGATTGTAACAGTAGCAACGGAAAAGTAAATAAGCAAAGAACAATATGTGAAAAGCTCGTAGGCATTGGATCGGTGATGGAGAATTATGCTGGATGCGGTTCATCATGTAACAGTCATAACATAGGGTGACACAGAACTAGCTCCAATTCATCAATGTAATGTAGGCATGTATTCCGAATATAGTCATACGTGCTTATGGAAAAGAACTTGCATGAAATCTTTTGTCCTACCCTCCCGTGGCAGCGGGGTCCTAGCGGAAACTAAGGGATATTAAGGCCTCCTTTTAATAAAGTACCGGACCAAAGCATTAACACATAGTGAATACATGAACTCCTCAAACTATGGTCATCACCGGGAGTGGTCCCGATTATTGTCACTTCGGGGTTGCCGGATCATAACACATAGTAGGTGACTATAGACTTGCAAGATAGGATCAAGAACTCACATATATTCATGAAAACATAATAGGTTCAGATCTGAAATCATGGCACTCGGGCCCTAGTGACAAGCATTAAGCATAGCAACATCAATCTCAGAACATAGTGGATACTAGAGATCAAACCCTAACAAAACTAACTCGATTACATGATAAATATCATCCAACCCATCACCGTCCAGCAAGCCTACGATGGAATTACTCACACATGGCGGTGAGCATCATTAAATTGGTGATGGAGGATGGTTGATGATGACGACGGCGACAGATTCCCCTCTCCGGAGCCCCGAACGGACTCCAGATCAGCCCTCCCGAGAGGTTTTAGGGCTTGGTGGCGGCTCTGTATCGTAAAATGCGATGAATCCTTCTCTCTGATTTTTTCTCCACGAACACGAATATATGGAGTTGGAGTTGAGGTCGGTGGAGCGTCAGGGGGCCCACGAGGCAAGGGGGCATGCCCAGGGGGGCAGGCGCGCCCCCCACCCTCGTGGACAGGTGGAGGCCCCCCTGACATGGATTCTTCTTCCAGTATTTTTAATATTTTCCAAAAATAGGTTCCATGGAGTTTCAGGTCATTCCGAGAACTTTTGTTTCTGCACATAAATAACACCATGGCAATTCTGCTGAAAACAACGTCAGTCCGGGTTAGTTCCATTCAAATCATGCAAGTTAGAGTCCAAAACAAGGGCAAAAGTGTTTGGAAAAGTAGATACGATGGAGACGTATCAACTCCCCCAAGCTTAAACCTTTGCTTGTCCTCAAGCAATTCAGTTGATAAACTGAAAGTGATAAAGAAAAACTTTTCCAAACTCTGTTTGCTCTTGTTGTTGTAAATATGTAAAGCCAGCATTCAAGTTTTCAACAAAGAATATAACTAACCACATTCACAATAACATTTAGGTCTCATGTTTACTCATGTCAATGGCATAATCAACTAGCGAGTAATAATAATAAATCTCGGATGACAACACTTTCTCAAAACAATCATGATATGATATAACAAGATGGTATCTCGCTAGCCCTTTCTGAGACCGCAAAACATAAATGCAGAGCACCTTTAAAGATTAAGGACTGACTAGACATTGTAATTCATGGTAAAAGAGATCCAGTCATACCCAATATAAATTAATAGTAATGGATGCAAATGACAGCAGTGCTCTCCAGCTGGTGCTTTTTAATAAGAGGGTGATGACTCAACATAAAAGTAAATAGATAGGCCCTTCGCAGAGGGAAGCAGGGATTTGTAGAGGTGCCAGAGCTCGATTTTGAAATACAAATAAATAATATTTTGAGCGGCATACTTTCATTGTCAACATAACAACTAAGAGACGGCGATATCTTCCATGCTACACACATTATATGTGGTTCCGAAACAGAGTGGTAAAGTTTATACTCCCCCTCCACCAACAAGCATCAATCCATGGCTTGCTCGAAACAACGAGTGCCTCCAACTAACAACAGTCCCAGGGGGAGTTTTGTTTGCAATTAATTTGATTTGATTTGCATAAAGCATGGGACTGCGCATCCCGGTGACCGGCCATTTTCTCGTGAGTGAGGAGCGGAGTCCACTCCTCTTGAGAATAACCCGCCTAGCATGGAAGATATAGACAGCCCTAGTTGATACATGAGCTATTCGAGCATACAAAACAGAATTTCATTTGAAGGTTTAGAGTTTGGCACATACAAATTTACTTGGAACGGCAGGTAGATACCGCATATAGGAAGGTATGGTGGACTCATATGGCATAACTTTGGGGTTTAAGGGATTGGATGCACAAGCAGTATTCCCGCTTAGTACAAGTGAAGGCTAGCAAAAGACTAGGAAGCGACCAACTAGAGAGCGACAACAGTCATGAACATGCATTAAAATTAATAAACATTGAGTACAAGCATGAGTAGGATATAATCCACCATGAACATAAATATCATGAAGGCTATGTTGATTTGTTTCAACTACATGTGTGAACATGTGCCAAGTCAAGTCACTTAAATCATTCAAAGGAGGATACGACCCCACTATACCACATCACAACCATTTTAATAGCATGTTGGCACGCAAGGTAAACCATTATAACTCATAGCTAATCAAGCATGGCACAAGCAACTATAATCTCTAATTGTCATTGCAAACATGTTTATTCATAATAGGCTGAATTAGGAACGATGAACTAATCCTATTTACAAAAACAAGAGAGGTCGAGTTCATACCAGCCTCTCTCATCTCAATCAGTCCATCATATATCGTCATAATTGCCTTTCACTTGCACGACCAAACGATGTGAATAATAATAATAGTGCACGTGCATTGGACCAAGCTGGAATCTGCGGGCATTCAATAAACAGGAGAAGACAAGGTAATACGGGCTCTTGGTTAAATCAACAATAATGCATATAAGAGCCAGTTCAACAATTTCATTATGGTCTTCTCCTACCGACCCCCAAAGAAAAGAAATAAAACTATTTACACGGGAAAGCTCCCAACAAGCAAAAGAAGAACATGAAATCTTTTTGGATTTTCTTTTTAATTATTACTACAGCAAGAAAAGTAAACTAACTAAAAGCTACTACTAATTTTTTTGGTTTTTCTTAAGATTTATCAAACACACAAGAAGAAAGCATAAAAAGGAAAATAAACTAGCATGGATATTACAGTGAAAGAGTATGAGCACCGACATCTAGCAATGAGTGTGTGTGAACATAAATGTAGTGTTGGTGAGAGATACGTACTCCCCCAAGCTTAGGCTTTTGGCCTAAGTTGGTTTATTGCCACGGATGGCCTAGCGGATATCCAAAGTTATAGCCGGTGTCGTACTGAGATGCAGCGGCTATTGCATCGTGTGCTACAGCTTGGAGGCGATCTATCTCGGCCCTCCTCTTATACTCCTCCGCCTCCTCTCTGGTTATGTAATATCTCCCCTTTGCCTGAAAGTCAAAAAGAGCAGGAGAGGGAGAACAATATTGACAGTGTGACGCCTGTCAAAGATTAGTCGGTACTGGAGAGGTGATTCATTCCTCTCAACAACCTGATGGTGAACCATAGCATTTAAGTCTAGATAAGTAGGAGGCAATTCAATATCATCATCACGTATGGTTACACCAAGAAAATCAGCTAAGCGGGTTGCATAAATTCCACCAAAGAAATCTCCATTAAATATATTATGATGCAACCTACGTGCAACAATGGCTCCCAAATTATAAGATTTGTCTCCTAACACAGCACTCCTAAGAATACTGAGGTCAGGGACACACATATGACATGCCTCATCTTTACCATTTATGCACCTACCTATAAAGAGAGCAAAATAATGTATAGCAGGAAAATGAATGCTCCCTATGGTAGCTTGTGCTATATCTCTAGATTCCCCCACAGTTATACTAGCAAGAAAGTCTCTAAATTCATATTTGCGGGGTTCACTAGCACTACCCCATTGTGGAAGTTTACAAGGAGTGGTAAAATCCTCTAAGTCCATAGTATAAGATTTTTCATAAAGATCAAACAGGATAGTTTGAGAGTTGCGTGAAGATGAAAATTCAAACCTCCTCACAAAGGAACTAGTGAGATAGTGGTACTGGCGGCACTTTTCCTCCTCGAAGCTCACAAGATCAGCGTTATGCAAATATGCGTTAAATTCTTCCTTAATTCCCGCTCGATCCATGAAGTCCTCTGAAGGCCATTCACAAGGCCGCACTGGAGTGTTCCTTGGTGGCTCATCGTCAGCATCACGCATTGCAAGCCTGGGTCCTTGCTTCCTTGAAGAACCACCTTGGTACATTTTCCTAAGCATATTTCTTCCTCTGAAAAATTTCTGAAAATTTTAGTAACTTCAAATAAAAGTGAACCAAACTCAACAAAATTGATAGCAACTACTCCTACAAGTGCCTAGAGCCTATATCATGCATTAGAACTACTTAGAACCATATAAATTTGACATGTAAGCTCAAGAACATGGTCACCTAGACAGCACAAATTTGCAATGAATAAAGCACTAGAACAAAAACTAATTGGACCAATGGAGGAGTCACATACCAAGGAACAATCCCCCAAGCAGTTTTGTGAGAGGTGCGTTGAGCAAGGAGATTGAAAATCACAGCAAAATGAGCTAGAACTCGTGCTTGAGCTGGATGGTGATTTTTTTGGGAGGAAGAAGAAGTGTGTGTGCAGGAATAAGTGGAGGGGAGCCACCATGGGCCCACGAGGCAGGGGCGCGCCCTGGACCCTCGTGGCCAGGTGCTTGCTCCCCCTGCTGTGTTCTCAATGCCAGATATTCTCAAATATTCTAGAAAAAATCATATTTCATTTTCGAGGCATTTGGAGAACTTTTATTTTCGGGGTATTTTTATATTGCACGGATAATTCAGAAAACAGACAGAAAAATACTATTTTTACTTTATTTCAACTAAATAATAGAAAGTAAAAGAATGGTACAGAAGGTTGTGCCTTCTAGTTTCATCCATCTCATGCTCATCAAAAGGAATCCACTAACAAGGTTGATCAAGTCTTGTTAACAAACTCGTTCCGAATAACATGGAACCGGAGAAAATTCGAATAACACTACGTTACCTCAACGGGGATATGCACATCCCCAATAATAAGAATATCATATTTCTTCTTGACAGTAGGAAGAGGAAATTCAAAACCTCCAAAAATAATCGATGGATTTTTTCCAATAGAATTGATACTATGAACTTGAGGTTGTTTCCTCGGAAAGTGTACCGTATGCTCATTACCATTAACATGAAAAGTGACATTGCCTTTGTTGCAATCAATAACAGCCCCTGCAGTATTCAGAAAAGGTCTTCCAAGAATAATAGACATGCTATCGTCCTCGGGAATATCAAGAATAACAAAGTCCGTTAAAATAGTAACGTTTGCAACCACAACAGGCACATCCTCACAAATACCGACAGGTATAGCAGTTGATTTATCAGCCATTTGCAAAGATATTTTAGTAGGTGTCAACTTATTCAAATCAAGTCTACGATATAAAGAGAGAGGCATAACACTGACACCGGCTCCAAGATCACATAAAGCAGTTCTAACATAGTTTCTTTTAATGGAGCATGGTATAGTGGGTACTCCTGGATCTCCAAGTTTCTTTGGTATTCCACCCTTAAAAGTGTAATTAGAAAGCATGGTGGAAATTTCAGCTTCCGGTATCTTTCTTTTATTTGTAACAATATCTTTCATGTACTTAGCATAAGGATTCATTTTGAGCACATCAGTTAATCGCATACGCAAAAAGATAGGTCTAATCATTTCAGCAAGCACTCAAAATCCTCATCATCCTTTTTCTTGGATGGTTTGGGAGGAAAAGGCATGGGTTTCTGAACCCATGGTTCTCTTTCTTTACCGTGCTTCCTAGCAACAAAGTCTCTCTTATCATAACGTTGATTCTTTGATTGTGGGTTATCAAGATCAACAGCAGGTTCAATCTCTACATCATTACCATTACTAGATTGAGCATCATCATGAACATCATCATTAACATTATTACTAGGTTCATGTTCATTACCAGATTGTGTTTCAGCATCAGAAATAGAAATATCATTTGGATTCTCAGGTGGTTTAGCAATAGGTTCACTAGAAGCATGCAAAGTCCTATCATTTTTATTTTTCTTCTTTTTAGAAGGACTAGGTGCATCTAAATTATTTCTCTGAGAATTTTGTTCAATTCTCTTAGGATGGCCTTTAGGATACAGAGGTTCCTGAGTCATTTTACCAGTTCTAGTAGCCACTCTAACAGCATAGTCATTTTTCTTACTATTCAATTCATTAAGCAAATCATTTTGAGCTTTAAGTACTTGCTCTACTTGAGTGGTAACCATAGAAGCATGTTTGCTAATGAGTTTAAGTTCACCCTTAACATTAGCCATGTAATTACTCAAGTTTTCAATCATATAAGCATTTTGTTTTAATTGTCTACCAAAATAAGCATTAAAATCTTCTTGCTTAACCATAAAGTTATCAAACTCATCCAAACATTTGCTAGCAAACTTAGTAGGAGGGATTTCAGCTTTATCATATCTATAGAGAGAATTTACCTTTACTACCTGCGTCGGGTTATCAAGACCATGTGTTTCTTCAATAGGTGAGGGATTATGATCATATGTTTCTTCAACAGGCGGTAAATTAAGACCATGTATTTCTTCAATAGGAGGTAAATTCTTAACATCTTCAGCTTTTATACCTTTTTCTTTCATGGATTTCTTTGCCTCTTGCATATCTTCAGGACTGAGAAATAGAACACCCCTCTTCTTCGGAGTTGGTTTAGGAATAGGCTCAGGAAGTGTCCAATTATTTTCATTGGTCAACATATTATTCAATAGAATTTCAGCTTCATCCGGTGTTCTTTCCCTGAAAACAGAACCAGCACAACTATCCAGGTAATCTCTGGAAGCATCGGTTAGTCCATTATAAAAGATATCAAGTATTTCATTTTTCTTAAGAGGATGATTAGGCAAAGCATTAAGTAATTGGAGAAGCCTCCCCCAAGCTTGTGGGAGACTCTCTTCTTCAATTTGCACAAAGTTATATATTTCCCTTAAAGCAGCTTGTTTCTTATGAGCGGGGAAATATTTAGCAGACAAGTAATAAATCATATCCTGGGGACTACGCACACAACCAGGATCAAGAGAATTAAACCATATCTTAGCATCACCCTTTAATGAGAACGGAAATATTTTAAGGATATAAAGGTAGCGAGATTTCAAATCATTAGTGAACAGGGTGGCTATATCATTTAATTTAGTAAGATGTGCCACAACAGTTTCAGATTCATAGCCATAAAAAGGATCAGATTCAACCAAAGTAATTATATCAGGATCAACAGAGAATTCATAATCCTTATCAGTAACACAGATAGGTGAAGTAGCAAAAGCAGGGTCAGGTTTCATTCTAGCATTAAGAGATTGTTGCTTCCATTTAGCTAATAACTTCTTAAGATCATATCTATCATTGCAAGCTAAAATAGCTCTGGCAGCTTCTTCATCCATAACATAACCCTCAGGAACAACATGTAATTCATATTTATTAGGGGGAGAGTCTTCATCATCAATATTATCAGTTTCAATAATTTCATTCTCTCTAGCCCTAGCAAGTTCTTCATCAAGAAATTCACCAAGTGGCACAGTAGTATCAAGCATAGAAGTAGTTTCATCATAAGTATCATGCATAGCAGAAGTGGCATCATCAATAACATGCGACATATCAGAATGAATAGCATAAGCAGGTTTAGGTGTCGCAAGCTTACTCAAAACAGAAGGTGAATCAAGTGTAGAGCTAGATGGCAGTTCCTTACCTCCCCTCGTGGTTGAGGGATAAATTGTTGTTTTTGCATCTTTCAAGTTCTTCATAGTGACCAGCAGATATACATCCCAAGTGACTCAAAGAATAGAGCTATGCTCCCCGGCAACGGCGCCAAAAAATAGTCTTGATAACCCACAAGTATAGGGGATCGCAACAGTTTTTGAGGGTAGAGTATTCAACCCAAATTTATCGATTCGACACAAGGGGAGCCAAAGAATATTCTCAAGTATTAGCAGTTGAGTTGTCAATTCAACCACACCTGGATAACTTAGTATCTGCAGCAAAGTATTTAGTAGCAAAGTAATATGGAAGTAACAGTAACAGTAGCAAAAGTAATATTTTTGGGTTTTGTTGTGATTGTAACAGTAGCAACGGAAAAGTAAATAAGCGAAGAACAATATGTGAAAAGCTCGTAGGCATTGGATCGGTGATGGAGAATTATGCCGGATGCGGTTCATCATGTAACAGTCATAACATAGGGTGACACAGAACTAGCTCCAATTCATCAATGTAATGTAGGCATGTATTTCGAATATAGTCATACGTGCTTATGGAAAAGAACTTGCATGACATCTTTTGTCCTACCCTCCCGTGGCAGCGGGGTCCTAGAAGAAACTAAGGAATATTAATGCCTCCTTTTAATAGAGTACCGGACCAAAGCATTAACACATAGTGAATACATTAACTCCTCAAACTATGGTCATCACCGGGAGTGGTCCCGATTATTGTCACTTCGGGGTTGCCGGATCATAACACATAGTAGGTGACTATAGACTTGCAAGATAGGATCAAGAACTCACATATATTCATGAAAACATAATAGGTTCAAATCTGAAATCATGGCACTCGGGCCCTAGTGACAAGCATTAAGCATAGCAAAGTCATAGCAACATCAATCTCAGAACATAGTGGATACTAGAGATCAAACCCTAACAAAACTAACTCGATTACATGATAAATCTCATCCAACCCATCACCGTCCAGCAAGCCTACGATGGAATTACTCACGCACGGCGGTGAGCATCATGAAATTGGTGATGGAGGATGGTTGATGATGACGACGGCGACGGATTCCCCTCTCCGGAGTCCCGAACGGACTCCAGATCAGCCCTCCCAGGAGGTTTTACGGCTTGGCGGCGGCTCCGTATCGTAAAACGCGATGAATCCTTCTCTCTGATTTTTCTCTCCCCGAACACGAATATATGGAGTTGGAGTTGAGGTCGGTGGAGCGTCTGGGGGCCCACGAGGCAGGGGGGCGCGCCCAGGGGCAGGCGCGCCCCCCACCCTCGTGGACAGGTGGAGGCCCCCCTGACGTGGATTCTTCTTCCAGTATTTTTAATATTTTTGAAAAATAAGTTCCGTGTAGTTTCAGTTCATTCTGAGAACTTTTGTTTCTGCACATAAATAACACCATGGCAATTCTGCTAAAAACAGCGTCTGTCCGGGTCAGTTCCATTCAAATCATGCAAGTTAGAGTCCAAAACAAGGGCAAAAGTGTTTGGAAAAGTAGATACGACGGATACGTATCACTATGTCACAAAAAGTATATCATTGGATTATTAAGCGGATGTAGTTTCTAAACATATTCTGTTCATCACATATATAGCCAGTTAAATTCTCAACCTAGAACGATGTGCATGCCATGTAAACCGATACGGAGGAAGTATAGTAGTAAAAATGAGGTGATTTTACCGAGCGATCGGCGGGGGAGCATGGCCTGTCATGCGGTCCCACGTGTCATGATGTACCAAGGCACTGCACGTGTCCCTCTTGAGGCAGAAGCAATACTACGTGGTTTGAGATGATGGCGAACCGAAGTGTGAAATAATGGTTGCTTCATCCGTCTGGGAAGGTGCGGCATTGTGATTTGACGTCTCATTGCTCATTACTACTACTACTGGGGCGGTACGACTGGGGTGCATCCACCCTGCTATTCTGCACTGTTATTTGGTGCTTGACACGTCGACCCGGTTGCTATATGTCCCACATGTCGGCGACAGGAAGTACAAAATTCATGAAAGCGAGCGTCGACGGAGAACTACAAGACACGGCTTGGGTTTTTGCTGCTTCGCGCGATCCATCGATACAAACCCGGACTAAAAAAAGGCGAGGGCGGGTCTTTTCCCGCGCGGCAGGCAGGGGAGTTTGGCATAGTCTCTTCGAGGCAAGGAGGCAGGAAGGGAAACAAGCAAATAAAGGTTGAGCGACTTAGTTTTGGGAAAAATCTGATTTTACGGAGTACGTACCCACTAGGGTTTATAGGGCTCATCTAAAAAACATTCATTTTTCCGTTTTATAAGTCTCGATTCTACTACTAGTAGTAGTACCATCACATGTTGGATTTCGAGGTGCGTTAGATCACCCGATGCAAGCAGTGTCAAGAGAAAACTCACCAATGCATGTAGAAGTTCATGGAAATTTAGTGGTCATTCATGCATTCGTTCTAATTAATGCCTCGGTAAACATAACTTCTTGAGAAAAACGAGCGTACTAATTACTTGTGCAAACTAGGAGTACGAAATTAATTCGACCACTCACCGTCTACCTTGGTTGGAGAGATTTTGAAATTGAGCCATAAACTAGAAAGGAGGGAGTAGTAACTTTTGTCTCGATTACTATTTGTGGCCTTGTATAGATGCAAAATGTATTTTTTTATAGTGGCCTTGTATAAGTAAATGGAGGGAGTACTAAAGTACATATATATTCCAAACAATATGATAATCTCTCTAACCAAGGTAGTAGGGACGAGGAGTAAACGGAGGGAGTAGTCAAATTTTCTCCTCGTCCTGCGAGCCACCGCGCGCATGGGCGAGGGAGCGGGCGTAAGGCGTAGTAAGCAAGCTTCACCTCATCCAGCGAGCCACCGCGCCCATGGGCGGGGGAGACGGCGTACTAAGCAAGCTTCTCCTCGTTCTGCGAGTTGACGGGACACATCAAAAGTACTCCAGTGTATAGAGCCTTGCCTCTAAGGTAGGCCCCACATGGTTTGCCTCTTTTTTAACATAACGCATCAAGTCGCAATTTGTTTGTTCACCCGTGGTAGACGATCCTCCCTCCATCTAGTGGACAACCAGTACACGTGTCAAGTTACCACGTGGGCTGCCTTTTCGTACAGAAATGAGCTCCACCGTGTACCCACGCGGGTGTGGTTGGGAAAGAGACGGGAGTACGTGCGCCGTGCGTGCACCTCTTCTCTTCGTGCACGTCCCCCACCTACGTGTGTGTGTGTGTGAGAGGGACTATAGAGATACAAACCTAGACATAATGCGCCGTCCATCCCCATGCCTCCGCCCAGTCCGACCACCAGTCACCACCACGCCCCACTCCTCCTCACCTTATCTCTCATCTTTCTCCCTCCATTTTTATATATAAGGCCACTATCAAAATTACAATTTGCAGATATACAAGGCCACTAACACTAATCGATGCAATATTAATGTTGTTTGCCTTGTAGTACTACTAGCAAAGGAGGATATTAATTATCCCTTGCATGCATGCATGAGTGTGAGCATTGGCTTGATGTGCATGAAAGAGAAGAATACACATTAATTTACACGACAAACAAGGAAACAAGGTGGCTTGCAACATTGAGTTAGAAGACATTCATTTTTGCCTTGGTACCTGTAATATGGGTTTGTGGCCTTGTATACAAAAATGGAGTCCGATAAAATTCTCGAGATACCATTTATCCGATAAAATTTTCGAGCAATCATTAGTTTTTACAAAATGGGATTACTCCTGCATGGGTCAATCACAACAGGTGTTTTGTAAAAAAATGCATCTTGATGTTCCGTGCAATGCACAGGCATCTTGCTAGTCCGTGAAAACAACACATGGCAAAATTCCACAGTGAACGAGGGATTTGAATCTGTTGGGAGGGGTTGTTTGGATCTTGCCCGGGGTAGTCGAAATATTGGCGACCCTTTTGTCCACCGGTGCCTTTGCCACCGATGAACGAGGAATGGCTCGGGTTCTCATGCATCCTCCAGCACGCACGTTGGAGACGAGCTCGCATGAGCTGTGTTCTTTTTGTCCCACCACACCACCCAAGCCGCCCACAGACCGACCGGCGACCCCCAAATTACGCCATCCAACCGTAGCCGCACACATTATGACAGCAAGTCAACCAACCGGATGAAATTCATGCAAACAAGGCGATATTTCATATAAACAACGATGGAAATCATATAAGATACCGGATTTTCATACAAACATGATAGATTTCATTACATTCAAATGAACTACACGGTGCTAGTTCTAGACAGCACAGGTATATAATACCTGGCCTAAATGGTCGCCCGCCGATCGATTTGTGTTCCTCATGTCCGGTAGCACGATCACCGGACTGCGGGGTCGACGAAGGTCCTCGCAACAAAAGGATCCGACAAGACACCTGCTGTGTACGCCGGTGCCGCCTCCGTGGTGGCCTTCATGGGACCCAAGCGGTGATGGCCTCCCGTGTTCTACTTCTCCTTGATGATGGCGGCGGATGCGGAGGCGCTGGCCACCGACTCGTTGCTCTCCGCGCACCCGGCTTCTGTCGCTGCTTGCATGGCGCGGCCGCCGACATGGGAGTCTCGGCCACAGAAACGGGAGACGCGGTACGAGGCGGCGGCGTGGACGGCAGCAACGACGCCCGTGCGCCGCTCCTCGTCGAGCTGGCCTAGAGCAGCGAGTTGCTGAACCGCGCGCCGGCTTGGGGCGGCAACTGGCTCCGTCAGGCGAGGGTAGGGAGGTGGATCAGCGAGCTGCATAGCTCGTATCCGGCGGGCTCGGCGGGCCACCCAGCCGGCTTGGATGCGTAATAACTACTCTTCGTAAGCCATTGTAAGAGTGGACAAAATGGTGAAGGAGGAGATAGGGGAGCGGCGGAGGTGTGCGATTCTTGGCCGGCGTTTGGCCTCGTTTAAATAGGAGATTAAATAGACGGCGGACGGGAGGAGCTCGGCCGGCGTTGCGTTTAATGCCGGCCCGGTCATGAACGGACGTGTGTCCAGAGTGGGTTTCTCGGCTTCCACACGGGCGGGTTTCATGGAGGCGTTTGGATGCGGCAAGGAGGCGTGTTCAACCGGATGTGCAGCGAGTGGCGCCCTCGACTCTGACGTAGGACAGTGCGCCATTCTTCCACTGACGTGTGGGCTCTTTGGGTACATGGCCTGCATGTCAGTGACCCAACGCAGGCAGCGCACAGCAGAGGAACCTTTGGTGGCCCAGGGCGGTCAGAAGCGGGCATTTCATAACCCGATGATTGTTCATTGAGTGTGACGTCATCCTTTTCATGTAGATAAGCCTACTATGTTGATAGCCCGTTCGATACGTTGTGATTCATAAATACCACTACAAACATCAATGTTCTGCTTATCACAGATAAGATTGATTAATACCCGTAACAATCCATGTCCTTAACAAAGGGTGCATGCACCTATAGGTTGAGCGTGTGTCTTGCGTCGTGTGCTGTGTGCATGCAGGCGTGCGAGTGTTGCGTGCGTGCAAGGGTACGTTTCAGTGTTGCATGCATGTGTGCGTACATGCGTATGTTCGTGAGTGCATGTGTACGCGCCAGTGTTGCACGCCTGCATGCATGCGTGTGTTTGTTATGTGTACGTGTCAGTGTTGCACGCCTGCATGCGTGCGTGTCTTGCGTGCGTGCATGTGTACGTGCGGGGTGAGGCTACACGTCAGTCAACTGACTTTTTCATCTTCGGTCATTAGATTTTCCAGCCGTTGGATACGAAATCAAGGGCCTGCAGTTTATCATCAAACTCCACCCCCCTGAGCCGCCAGCCACCACCAGCCGAACCGCCGGCCCGCGCCGCCCGCGGCCGGCCCGCGCCGCCACGCCACCCCGGCCGCCCCGAAACCACTCCTCACCGCCGGTCCGCCGCCGCACCGGCCATCCCTCTAGGCCCTCCCCGCGCCGAGCTTTTTCTCCGGCGATCCCCACCCCACCGCCCAATCAACGCGCCCCCACCGCCGGCGACTGCCAACCAGAGGTCTCACGACTTCGAGTACCCACTGACCACTAATTTATTACCATTTCTGTCCTTCATATACGCGCTGACGGGTGGGCCCTATGGTAATGTGCGCTGCTGAATGTGGACCGTTTGACTGGTCAATTGATCGTGTCATCAACAAATTACGGAGCTGTATGGTGAGCCAGTGACCGTATGATCACCCTAAAATGTATTTTATTAACACAGTACAGACTCAACCTACCATTTCTTTCTTTCATATACGGGTTGACAAGTGGGCCCCACGGTTACGCGCCCCGATGGTGCAACACTAGTTGCGCCACGTGGAACGTTTGACTGGTCAATTGATTGTGTCATCAACAAAATACGGAGTTGTACGGGTGAGCCAGTGACCGTATAATCATGACATGTATTTTTTTAACACGGTACAGACGTAAGGGCTCATATATACGCGCAAGCACTCACCGCTATAAGCGCACACACGCAGACCCTACCCCTATGAGCACCTTCGAGAGAGTGGGCCAGCATATGATCTTGAGATTTTATGAAGTCACCATAGGTGCCTCGTAGTCGAGTGGAACGTCTCCTCCCACTGAACGCACATCGTCGGAAAATACTGATATTAACCCAGGATAAATGCGAGCACCGGGACTTTAACCCTGGTGGGCTCGAGAAACCACTGTCCTCCTAAACATCCAACCACATGTTGGTTAGCACGACAAAATGTATGTGGTGACCGTGATGAGCTTATTCTGAAGTCCAGTGACCATATCGTGCTTTCGCTTCAAATACAATGACCGTAAGTGTTGTCAACAAAATATGGAGCACACATCAAATGCAAAGTCCGTCAGTGTCATCAAGAAAATACGGAGACGTAACGTGAGCTAGATACCGTATGATCACCACGAGAATGTATACGGTGACCGTAATGAGCATATTCTGAACTCCAGTGACCGTATAGTGCTTTAGCTTGAAATACAGTGACCATCATGCGTGAATGTGTCGTGGGCATGCATACTTTTAGAGGGCCGAGAGATAGTTTGTGTGCGTACGTGAAAGTGGTGTAGAAAGAGGGGATGTCCGGTGGAGATAAGGAGAGATATGCCCTTCGTTTCTCTTTCCCGTGACCAATATTTTAGGAGAATATATAAAAATTCACAATGCAGAACAAATATTTGTGGATGCACCATGCAATTAACTTTCATGTATAACATTGTACTATTGTATATGCTTATTTTCTTAGTGGCCGATTGCGTGTGTGGTGTGGTGGGCACATCATTTCTAGTTGTGGTGGGTCAACATGAGGACTCATGGGTCGGTTCCATCCTGCGCCACATAGGTTGGATCGAGACGCGTTATACGAAGACCCATGTGGAGGACTCGGCGTACAACACGAAGCTAGCTACCAGAGTCGCGGATGACTCTATCCCCACTGGTGATAAGCTGACTATATATGATTTGTAACCCTAGGCCCCCAGTATGTTATAGAAGCTTGGGGGCTAGTTCGTCGATAGTATACACACACGCACAATGCCTGGTATTCACGTGTACTTTGTACACACCCCTATCACTAATATACAGTACCAGGAGTAGGATTTTTCCTCAACTGCAAGGGTCTGAACTAGGGTAAAACTTTGCCTCGTATTACCATCCAGCCTAACAGTCAGGGATATCCTACCGAATGATATGATGGAATCATATCTGCCAACTACTAAGAGAGAGGTGTGTCTGGGGGGGAGCAATGTGTGCGAGAGAGGCCTAAAGATAATGTGCGTGCGGGAGACACGTAGGCACATATATGTGCGTATAGAGGGATAGTAGAGACCGTGCGTGTGTATATATGCATGTGAGAGAAATAGTGTTTTTCAACTAAGATTAGTGAAAAGAGTGGTACATAGTAGTCAGAAAGAGAGAGAGAGAGAGAGAGAGAGAGAGAGAGAGAGAGAGATACAGAGAGAGCATGTGCGTGAGACTCCCCGACACCCCGAGAGAGATTGTGAGCATGTGTGAAAGAGAAATGCCGATGCATATAAAGTGTGTGCACTTATGCGGTAGATAGAGAGATATATAGCGCGTTTGTGAGAACGGGCCGAGGCATAGTGCATCTACATGTAAAAGGCGGTTCTACGCATTAAATTAAAATATAAATGGCATTATTATTTTTGGATGAGATCATGAATTTTGCAAATTGCGTATGGACGAAAATCGGTCTATCAGACACCCATACTCTATTGAATTCTAGCATGTGCATGTGTTTATTTCATATTATCGATCCATAGAGTGAGAGCGGTTTGAAATACAGGCAATGGATGCTTTTGCAATTCATATATAAACATTAATTAGTGCACTCCATGTTGTTAGTGTGAAGCACTTTATACATTTGTCACTTGCATGGATACATTCCAAATTGCTAGCTACGAAATAGAATACATGTCGAATCCAACATAAAGGGGGTTTCGAAGATTCGAATTCACAGGAAGTGCATTCATCTATTTGAACCCGAGATAATGGCATTTGTAAATCAGATGTAAAAGGGGGCATCAATCTTTGTTGTGCGTTTGAACATGCTATATATATTCATACGCATGTCTAACTTTTTTTTGCAACCAAGGAGATTATATCTGGAACCATGCATGAACTGAGGTAAGTTGCATATTTTTTAATATATACTCGTGTACAATGTATATTCAAATGTACCACCTCCATTCCAAAATAATCGTAGCTTTAGGATTTTCAAGAGTAAAGATTTGTGAAGTTTGACAGATCCTGAATGTTCAATTCAAGAGAACCGAAAACGTTAATGCTTCTGCTCCCAAATATTGAACGAAGCGCCAAATAGGCCTCTAGTCACCCGAAACCGCGCGAGACTAATGTTTGGTGGTAGGAAATTACTGTCCTGACTCTGGCCCATGTAGCCTATCGGCCTGATGTCCAAAGGTCTAAACCAGGGTAGGTTTGTAACTTCACCAAGACGCCATTCTCAACCGCCTCCGAGAAGCATTCATACGCCGTGGGCGCCTAAACACCCATGCGCTCGGCCGAAATCTATCCCGCCCACATTTGGGACACCTGAGATTACTGTCCTACCCCCAACCCGCAATATGTCTGAAATTTTAGATGGGGGCAAAGTTTGTAACTTTCCCCAAATTTCAAACAAGCGCGTCCCAAACCGAAACATTGTTCCCCCTTAGTTCCCCGCCTCCCTCCGTTTCCCCATTCATACTCCCTGGGCGCCATAACGCCCTCTCCACCAGCCGCGAAACCCCAGCCTCCTCCGTCCTCCACCCCATAGCGCCTAATCCACCGCCGCCCAACTCCATCACGCCGGAGCCGGTACCCCAACGTCGTCGTGCAACGCAACCGCAACCGCAATGCCCTCAAGGACTTAGCAGCTGAAGCCGAGGTAGAGCTGCCTCCACGACGCCGACGCCGACGTGCACCGTACCAGAACCACTCCGACCACGCCGTCCTGCGCCTCACTGCTGCTGCTCCACTGTCGCAACCGTCCACCGCACCGGAGCTGTTCCCTCTACGCCGTCGTTCGCCGCCTCGGATCTGCTTCCCCGCTACCGACAGACGACCACCGCACCACACTCAACAACTTGGCCATGGGTTCATCCAAGGCTGCACCGTCCTCCACAACTTCTCGTTTCCAGCGAACCACAAGAAGATCGTTGAAAAAACAGAAGGAGGACACAGCACTGCCAGCACAAAGAGGTACTCCTCTTCCCTTATTCGTGCAAACCTTATGTCTCTGCTCACACCGTATTCATCCCACGAAAGAAACTAGTTGAGTGCTTCTTACTACATCTTCTTCGTGATACTAAATGCACAAGGTTTCCTCCCTTTACTATTTCACCTTTTCTAGAGGTCAGTAGCCCGCCTGGATTTCAATTCAGGGTCAGTTGAACCGCAATTAAAAGAAGCAGCACCCGCTTAGGCGCGCGGAGCACCTAGTCCGCATGTTCGCCGGGGAAGCGGCGCATCGGTGTCTATCATAGGGGTGTGGGGCGCAGGAGTTGCTTGCGTCTGATCTGGAGGTCGGCGAGGCTTGAATGGATTGCCGGGGGGCGGTGCCAAGCACGGCGGTGCGGTGAGGTCGAGGGGAGGGCGCAGACAAGGGACTGGGCCGGTGGTCGCTGCCGTTTCGAGGAAGATCGTCAACACTGACTGGCTGGCGGTAGATGAAGGCGATCTGCCCGTTCTTTGTACATCGGACGTTGCAGAAAAAATGGACTGACCTATTTTTTTTCAGTCGAATGTTATTTTCATAGAATCATGTAGTAATTTAGTGTGCCATGCATGTTGTAGAGCTATCATATGTCTCCCATCATCTATTTCTCACCGACCTGCTATCTGCTACCTTTACACTGTACTAATTGTGCACACAATTCACCCATACTCACACTATTATTTTTTTATGCATGGGTATTTCAAACTGTGACGTAGTGTTGATGAATGCTGAAAAGAAAAGACAGAAGTCGCTCCAGTGTAATTCGAAGATAAGCACTAAGTGTTTCAGCGCTCTAAATGATGCAGTGTCAGCAGTTGGAGACAGTAAACGTAGCTCTGCAGTTGATGATCTCAATTGCCACACACAACCATCCCAGGTGCTTGATTTAACTTCGCGCTGTCAAATGTGGTTGCATGTTGCATATGGTGTCTAGCTTGTGTTGCTTCCAATTTGGTTAAATTGCATCTGCTTACTTTACACATTATACCTTTGATAATGACATGCCTTCTTGTTTTTGATACATACTACATATGTCTATTAACCATGTTCGTACATCAAACTAGTGCTCTTTTGTATCCCTTGTCAATCACTTATGACGAGACAGTCACCCGGGTGGGTTACTGTGAGACGCCATACTCGTTTAAAGAGTGCAGTGTCATCCTCCCCACATGATTCTCAAGAAACAGCAAGGCTAAATGAAGATAGTCAACGTAGCTCTCTAGTTGATGACCGCAATTCCCCCACACCACCATCACAGGTGCTTGCTCTAACTTCACAGTGTGATATGTGGTTGCATGTTGCATACGGTGTCTAGCTTGTAATGCTTCTAATTAGGGTAAATTGTATCTGCTTAGTTTACACATTATACCTGTGAATATGACATGCCTTCCAATTTTTGGTACACACTACATCTATGTGTTAACCTTGTTCTTACATGAAACTACCTCTCTTCTGTATCCTGCATCAATCACTTATGATGAGTCACCTTTATTCGTTGCATATTGCATATTATTTCTAGCCTGTTGCCATGTGTTGCTTCTAATTTGGTCAAATACATTTGTTAGGGCACCCTTTTAATTTGGCAGAGTGATATTGGTTTCACCTTTCATATCGTTTCTAGCTTGCATTGATTCTAACATGTTCAAGCACCTTGTGCTTAGTTTACCCTTTATACATCATACATGTGAATATGTCACGCCGTCCTGTTTTTCATACATATTCCATCCTCCTATCATACGGCTGCCTTACATGAAAGTAGTGTTCGTCAGTATCATGCATCAATGAGTTCTGAAGAGCAAAGTTTATTCCTTTTTCTTGTGGGTTTGACTTGACAAGGCAAAATCAAGAAAGAGGAAGGAAAAGAATAAGGAAGGCGATGATGGTGGTCCTCTGCAGCAACGTAAACGGAGCATCTGTACCGATTCTCCTTGTACTGATAGTGCATTACAAGGTCCAAGTCTCCGCTCCCCTACTCCACCATCCAAGGTGCTTGCTCTAACTTGGCAGTGTGATATCTGGTTGCATGTTGCATATGGTGTCTAGCTTGTATTGCTCCTAATTAGTGTAAACTGCATCTGCTTAGCTTACACATGATACGTGTGAATATGACACGCTTTCCTGTTTTTGGTACATACTATATCTGTCTATCACACCATGTTCTTACATGAAACTACTCTTCTTGTGTATCCTGCATTAGTCACTTATGATGGAACACCTTTAAGTTGGCAGTGTGATATTGGTTTGCGTCTTGAATATGATTTCTAGCATGTATTGCTTCTAGTTTGATGAACGCCACCTATGACGAGACAGTTTTAACTTGGCAGAGTGATATTGATTGCACCTTTCATATGGTGTCTAGTTTGCAGTGCTTCTAATTTGTTGAAGTGCCTTCTGCTTAGTTACCACATCATAGGTGTGAATATGCCAAGCTGTCCATTTTTCCGTACATATTCCATCCTTGTATCATGACTTTGCCTTTCATCGGAGTAGTGTTCGTCAGTATCATGCATCAATGAGTTCTGAAAAGCAAATTTTATTCCTTTTTTCTTGTGGGTTTGACTTGACAAGGCAAAATCAAGAAAGAGGAAGGAAAAGAGTAAGGAAGGCGATGATGGTGGTCCTCTGCAGCAACGTAAACGGAGCATCTGTACTGATTCTCCTTGTACTGATAGTGCATTACAAGGTCCAAGTCTCCGCTCCCCTACTCCACCATCCAAGGTGCTTGCTCTAACTTGGCAGTGTGATATATGGTTACATGTTGCATATGGTGTCTAACTTGTATTGCTCCTAATTAGTGTAAACTGCATCTGCTTAGCTTACACATGATACATGTGAATATGACACGCTTTTCCTGTTTTTGGTACATACTATATATGTCTATCACACCATGTTCTTGAAACTACTCTTCTTGTGTATCCTGCATCAGTCACTTACGATGGAACACCTTTAAGTTGGCAGTGTGATATTGGTTTGCGTCTTGAACATGATTTCTAGCATGTATTGCTTCTAGTTTGATGAACACCACCTATGACGAGACAGTTTTAACTTGGCAGAGTGATATTGATTGCACCTTTCATATGGTGTCTAGTTTGCAGTGCTTCTAATTTGTTGAAGTGCCTTCTGCTTAGTTACCACATCATAGGTGTGAATATGTCAAGCCGTCAATTTTTCGTACATATTCCATCCTCGTATCATGACTTTTCCTTTCATCAGAGTAGTGTTCGTCAGTATCATGCATGAATGAGTTCTCAAGAGCGAATTACATTCCTTTTTCTTGTCGGTTTGATCTCACAATGCAAAATCAGTAAAGCTGAAGGAAATTGGCAAGGCATTGGATGATGGTGGTCCTTCCGAGCAACTGAAACGGAGGTTCTCTACAGATTCTACTCCGCCATCCTCCCAACAAGATTCGCAAGACAAGCTAGACAGTCAACGTAGCTGTGTAGATGATGAGCACATCGCCCCTACTCCACCATCACATGTGCTTGCTCTAACTTGGCACTATTATATGTGGTTGCATGTTGCGTATGATGTCTAGCTTGTATTGCTTCTAACTTTGTTGAATTGCATCTGCTTACTTTACACATAATGCCTGTGAATATGACACGTGTTCCTGTTTCTAGAACATACGTGTACATGATGAGCACATCTCCCCTACTCCACCATCACAGGTGCTTGCTCTAACTTGGCACTATTATATGTGGTTGCATGTTGCGTATGATGTCTAGCTTGTATTGCTTCTAACTTTGTTGAATTGCATATGCTTACTTTACACATAATGCCTGTGAATATGACACGTGTTCATGTTTCTAGAACATACGTGTACATGATGAGCACATCTCCCCTACTCTACCATCTCAGGTGCTTGCTCTAACTTGGAACTGTTATATGTGGTTGCATTTTCCGTATGATGTCTAGTTTGTATTGCTTCTGATTATGTTGAATTGCATCTGCGTAGCTTACAACTTATACCTGCAACGATCACTTACCCATAAGACACATTTAACTTGGGACTGTGATGTAGGTTGCATCTTGCATTATCTTCTAGCTTGTACTGCTTCTAATTTCTGGAAATGGCACTTACGACGAGACACTTTTTACCTGATAGAGTGATATTGGTTGCATGTTCATATGGTGCCTAGCTTTCATTTCTTCTAATTTTGTTGAAATGCCTTCCGCTTATTGTTTTTTCATACATATTCCATCCTCCTATCGTACCTGTGAATATGAAACGCTGTCTTTTTTGTATATATTCCATCCTCCTATCCTGCGCTTGCCTTACATCAAAGTAGTGTTCGTTTGTATCATGCATCAACCAGTTATGCAAAGCTAATTTTATTCATCTTCTTGTGGTTTTGACTTCATAAGGCAATATCAGAAAATAGGAAGGAAAAGAGTAAGTTAGGGGATGTTGGTGGTCCTCCGCACCGACGCAAACAGAGACTCTCTAGATTTTCCACTGCTACTGCTAATGAAGTTGAAGTCCCAAGTCTACATGATGAGTTCATCTCCCGTACTCCACCATCGCAGGTGCTTGCTCAAATTTGACAGTGTGATAATTGGTTTCATGTTGCATATGTTGTCTAGCCTGTATTTCTTCTATTTTGATTAAATTGCACCTGCTGAGTTCATACGTTATACATGTGCATATGACATGGCGTTCTGTGTCTAGAATACACTGCATCTATCTATCATACCATGTTTTTACATCAAAGTACTGCTGTTGTGTATCCCGCATCAATCACTCATGATTAGACACTTTTAACATGGCAGTTTGATAGTGGTTGCATCTTGCATTGATTTCTACATTGTACTGCTTCTAATTTTTCGAATTGCCACTTATGACAAGACACTTTTAACTTGGCAGAGTAATATTGGTTGCATCTTTCATATGGTGTCTAGCTTGCATTACTTCTATTTTCTTGAAAAATCCTTCTGCTTAGTTTACACATCGTAGCTGTGAATATGTCATGTCGTCCTGTTTTTCTTACATATCCATCCTCATACGGTTGTCTTACATCAAAGTATTGCTTGTCTGTATCATGCATCAATGAGTTCTGAAGAGCGATTTTATTCTTTTGTGTTGTGGGTACGGCTTGACATGGCAAAGTCAAAAAAGAGCAAGGAAAATAATATAGTAGGGAGTGGTGTTACTCGTCGGGTGAAACGGAAAAGGATCTGCCGTTCAGATTCTGCTGGTACTTATAGTGCAGTAGAAGGTCCAAGTCCACCGGCTAAATCTATAAACACAGTATCACCTGCTCTACCAGCTGCAGCATCTGCTTCAACTGTACCAGCATCTCAACGAGTTACTCGTTCGTTTGCTCCGGAACTGGCCAGTTCCCAAGCTGCCTTCACACCTAACACTACTTCCGAAGCACTGCTGACACAACAGGACTTGGCAACATCAGATGAACCTCATGAGCATCAACACCAAGACGGTACCTGACCGAGTCAAGTTGCAGTTGCATGTTCTATTATATGTACTCTCACAGTTTGATGTACACTAACACTTTCCATATTCATTGTTGAACTAGCACCACGACGCAAGCGGAAACAAACATCAGGGATAATGCTTGACAGATTAACAAAATCTAAAGGAGGAAGAATGGAGATCCATTTTGAGGAGGGTTTAAAAAGGCCACGTGATGCTACAGAGTCAGCCAAGTTAGTATCAGAGGCAGCCATTGCCGTTAGGTGTCATGCACGTATCCTCCCAACGTGGATCCAGTACAGGAATGAGAAAGACAATACCCTGTTTAACACCTTCCTTGACCATCTATCTGTAAGTAATGTTATTCATCGCAATTAGTAATATTGTCTTGCTCTGTCCCATACTTTCTAGCTTCCTCCTAATAAGACTCACATTCTTTTTTCAACAGATGATGTTCAAGTTGGATCCGAAAGATGATGCAACTAAACAAGCATGCACTCATGTTTTTCAGTCTGCTCTACGACAGTATCGGTACCACCTTAGAAAATCTCACTTTGAAGGCAAGGCTAACAATGAAATCGCCCAAACATCTCAAGTGGAATATATTACAGATGAAGACTGGACAGCCCTCGTTAAACACTGGTCTGATCCAAAGTATCAGGTAGGCTATATGTATTTGATCAGACCACATATTGAACTTGTATTTATGTATGTGCCTTACAAGTGTATCTTCTTCTAGGCTAACTGTTTGAAGAACAAGACCAACCATTCTAAAGTGAAATTCTAGTAGACAACAGGATCTCGTAGCTATATTGCACACTGCGAGGCTCTTGTAAATAGCTGCTACTTCCTTCTTTTTTTTGTGCCATATTATCGTATCTATATTAACTTGTTCCAAATACAGAGGAAAGCCTGTGCGGACCAAAAAGAACCTGAACCGAATGCAGTGCAAATCTTCAAGGATTGCCACACCAGCAAGATGAAGGGCATGAGCACACCAGTTCAAGCCGTTGTTGCAAGTCCTTACTCCTCCTGCCTTTGAACTGATTGGTACTGTGATGTGTTCATTTAACTACCTGGTTTGCAGCCAATGTCAGTTACTCTTTTCACTTTTATACACAGTTGTCTTAACGTATCATTTCACCTTACATGGTTTAAAAGAGATGAAGGATATTCTTTTGGTCTTGATCTGTATTCTAGTTGTTATGTTCACGTGTGCACACAATGATAAAATAGCATGTTTGTTTTATATCTGTTTGCCCATGATATGAATGATGTCATACTATGTTCATCCTACTTTAAACCATGTCTCTTTATCCTTAGATGTCAACGAATGTGAGGAAATAGACAATACAGTAGGCATGCTACATGGACATATGTTCCGAAAGTGATTTTATTATGTAGTTGGCACTACAATACATGCTAATGTATTACAGTAGTTCACCAAAATAAGTTATGTATAAATGTGTAACCTACTTTGTTTTTTTGTCTCATTAGTAACTTATCTGGTACACTAATCTACAAGTTCAAACTTCGAGGAAGCTATGGAAAAAATGATTGAACGGCCACAACCACCTGAAGGTGACGAGGCTACCACAGGCACAATGTCACCTCTTGCTGCAGTGCGTCAGTATCTCTCCACTAACAGTGCAAAAAGCACCTTCCTGCGTAATTCTGGGTTGGTTGTCAAGGTAACCTCGTCCAAATCGCCCACTGAACAAAATCTTCCTGTTAGACAGAGTGATATATCTGTGCTCCAGACACAAGTCCAATCCCTAATGGACGTTGTTTTGAAAACAAGAATAGTGGTTGACAAATGTCGTCAAGATATGAATGGTTTTGAAACCAGACTATCAGACATTCGCTTCGTTGTTCAAGAGCAATGGCAGAAAAAAGGTGAAGATCGTGCTGCTCCATCAGATTCTACAGCCTGAAACATTAGCACTCAGGTCAAATGATCTGTGCTTCTATACTTCTGATGGTGCTTTTATCTGCAAGGACTGTAAACTTTATGCCAACAGGCCTTTTGTTTTGATACAACATTTATGATGCTGCCAAAGGTTGCAATAATTACGACGCTATTTTTGTATAGTGTAGGTTTATCTTAGTAATGTATTCGGCCGAAAGCTTCATAGGAGCCCAACATGCCAACATTCGTCGGGCCCATTCCAATTGGGATAAAAACGATTATGGGCCGAAATTTGCATGTAGCCCACTAAAAATATCTGGGCCTAAATCAGCATAAGATTTCATATTTTTCTGGTAGGCCTGTGCCCATAGTGGGCCTTTAACAGGCCTAAACATAATTTGGGCCCTCACTAACAATAGGCCATTTACAGGTGTAAATATCTCGAGCCCATAAAAAACATGGGCCTTTAAAAGACCGAAAGTGAGATTGGGCCCATTTACGATGCGGATCTTTCACAGGCCAAAATTCGGATGGGCCGTAAATGCGCCGACCTAATACACGGGCCTTTAACAGGCCGGAAGTTCGGTCGGGCTAGATTATCGTCATTTTTATATGGGCCGTTAATGGGCCCGATGTGACATTGGGCCACATATGGCCCATGGATTTCGTCCGACGTTAACAAGCCGAAAATCACAACAGGCCGAAAGTGGCCCAAATCTATAGTGGGCCTCTAACAGGCCGAATGTCAGACATGACCGAATATGACCCAAATCCTTCACGGTCGTTTATGGGCCGAAAGTTTCAATAGCCTGTAAATGGACCCAAATGAAGCAGGACCTTTAACAGGCCGGAAATACACTGGGCCGTAATTCGGCCCATATACTTAGCGGACTGTTAACGGGCCAGAAGTGACCATGGGCCGCGATGATGACAAGTTTAGGACAGGCCGTTGACGGGCCGATTTGACACTAGTCGTACGGGCCTTAACTGAGAATGTTGGGCCTTTAGCTGGGCCAGCCCATTATGGTCCGCAAAATCTCACGGGCCTTTAGCTGGGCCGGCCCATTATGGCCCGCAAAATCTCGTGGGCCTTTAGCTGGGCCGGTCCATTATGATACGCAAAATCTCGTGGGCCTTTTGCTGGGCTGGCCCATTATGGACCGCAAAATCTTGTGGGCCTTTAGTTGGGCCGGCCCATTTAAACTTTATGGGCCACTTTTGGGCCGGTCCACGTGTCAACATATCATAGGCGCATCTCGCCCATTGGATGAGTGACACCTGTGCCAACGCGGAGCTGACACGTGTTTCCGTCAGCCAATCAGAATTTTACACGTGGAAAATCCCCATTGGTCCGGGCTGTTAACGGGTTATCGGATCCAAAACCGGACCCGATAGCTTAACGGCGTTCCGTTACAGTGAATGCCACGTGTCGGTCACCCTTGACGAAAGCACTTCTGTGACGCGCGATTTATCGTCATGGAAGTGGACATTTCCGTGATGATAATTTTGGTAATGTCATGGAACACTTCTACGACACCACAGGTATGACTATCTTCATTCTGTCATAAATTTGTCATGGATGTACATGCATGACAGAAAACGTGACCTACTGTGACAAACACGTATCATCACGGAAGTGTATTTTTTTTGTAGTGCTCCACAGTTTACGCCTCCGGTCATATTCACATAGTGCTTAGGCAGAGCCTTGCGCGGATCACTTCACCATCACCGTCACCACGCCGTCATGCTGACGGAACTCTCCCTCGACACTTTGCTGGATCAAGAGTTCGAGGGACATCATCGAGTTGAACGTGTGCAGAACTCAGAGGTGTCGTACGTTCGGTGCTTGATCGGTCGGAACGAGAAGAAGTTCGACTACATCAACCGCGTTGTCAAACACTTCCGCTTTCGGTCTATGAGGGTACGCGGACACACTCTCCCCCTCTCGTTGCTATGCATCTCCTAGATAGATCTTGCGTGAGCGTAGAATTTTTTTGAAATTCCATGCTACATTTCCCAACAGCAGGGGGCGAAGCTGGCCAGTGGGGTGGCCGTGCTGCTCGACGGCGGGGAGAGCAAGAGGCGCAGGGAGAGGGGGATCTAGGCGAGGCGCTCCGGCTGATGTGTGCGAGCTGGAGGAACTCGGGCAGGTGCGGGTACGATTGGAAAAGCGAGAGAATTAGGGGAGCGGTTTACGCAGGGGCCACAGGCAATTATGTCCCTGTCGATGTTTTTTTTTAACAAAAGGAGCACAATTCGTGAGGCGTCAGATTTCAATTGAATCGACGATGTTGGAATGGTCTGACGCTGGACTTCTTATCAGACTATAGATAAGAAGGGTTTCCCATAGTTGATTTGCAGTAGTGTATCATATGAGAATGACTCTTTAACCTACTTCCTTCGTAAACTAATATAAGATATACTAAATCACTAAGGTAGTGATTAAAACATTTTATATTAGTTTACAGAGGAAGTACTTTTTTCAATAATAAACTACTTGGTGTGGTAGTGTACTACACCTATAAGTGCCTAACTGATTAGCAAATGCATGACCCCTTCAAGACCACGTATCCACTAGCTATAATTTTGCATGTACCGAGCTACCTAACAGCCTCCCTCGCCTGTCATGCGCTTGGAAATGGTCTCCAGCTTTGAACTTACAACCATGGAAAGTCAAACATGTCTCCTATGTGGATGTAAAAAGAAACCTGTCTCATATATGTATAACTAACTAAATTCTTCTTTTTGTTTATTTGTTCTTCGTCTTCCAGAAGTTTAAGCTGAAAAATCAAAATGATTTGATATGGGCCTAAGAAGATATCGGAAAATGATCACGAAAATCCACATATGACAAATGGGGAGATGTAGCGAAGTCCATGTCGGTCAACAGCATCCTCATACTCTAGTGAAAAGGTCTTCCTGACCATTGACACAATGACGATACCTTTTGCATGCCAAGAAGACTTTTGATCCGGAATATCTCCAGCAAAATCGGAGCCTAGCATATATGCACGCGAGAAATGAATTGCAAAGGTGATGAAGTCAATGTTCTCTGGACCATGCTAACTAAACCATAATTGGGTGATCACCAGATAACTAATGCACACTTAGTGTAAGTGTCCTGTCATCCACGCACAACTTGTTGGGGAACTCTCAGTTAGCTCTCTAATATCCAACCTTATACAGTACTATTATAATATTACACAGAAAGGAGGTCTTAGTGGCCTCGGTGCTCGGAGCAAACCCCTTGAATGTTCAATCTCGCATGGCTTTAATTGATGATAGAATAAAATGCATGAGCCATCCTAATTCTTTCACCAAAGTGTCGACTAGCTCCTAATTTTTTTCAAAATGCACGTCTAAGTCCTAAATCTTTTTAAGTTGTTCATCCTAAGTCCTAGCTCCGTCTGACTAGTGTTGACCTGCCTATGTGGCGTTTTGACCATGGCCACGTGCATAGGAGGGCCCAGGAGGAGTAACGACCGGTCATACATATTTGCAAAAAAGCCCTCAAACACTAATTTGTTCATAATCGCAGTCCCTTTCCTCTTCCCCACCCTCATGTGGCGAAACCGAAGGCGAGGGACGGCGGCGGCTCTGCTCCGATGAGAAGCAGAGGTCATCTACAACGGTAGTCCGGCAGCGTTGGCCACTAGGATGGCGCCAAAGACGCTAGGAATAATCCATGTCCGTCGTGTCCATCGCCGTACGTGTGCATGCAGGGGCGCTCGCACACCCACTGGGAAGGAGCGAGGCAGCATGGGCGTTCGTCGTCTCATTTGGCGTGACCGCACCATGACCAGGCGACGAGACTCGCCGATGCCGAGGAGGAGAAGAGCTCCGGTGGCGGGGATGGGGAATCCGGCCGCGGGGCACCGAATCTGGTCGTGACGCAAGGGTTCCGGCGGACAGCGTCCCGATTGGCGACAAAAGAGCTCGGGCATTCGTCCATGGAGTTTCCTATGCTGGGAGAGATAGGGAGATGAGAGACAGGGAGAGTGAGGAGGAGGTGAAGGAAGGAACATGAGGAAGGGGGAGCTGTGACGCGCTGGGGCGCAGCTGCTGCTGCCGGCGCCGGGAAGAGGCGAGCTCTGACTCAGGCTGGTTGCGATGGGAGGCACGCCGGTCAGGGACATGGCACTAACGGTAACGGCGGCGCAAGAGGAGCTACTACTGGTTGTGGAGACGACATTGCCAAGGTCAGGGCTACACGGAACGGCTTTTCCAATGGGGCTTGACTGCAGACGAGCTTGCGCTGGCAGATATGGCGATGGAGCGCCGACAGAGAGAAGAGAGTTGTGGAGAAGACATAGGGATGGGGGATTGAGAAAGATAAATATTACAGGGGGCAATTTGCATAAATATCCAACCGCCTTTGGACCTCCTGTTTATGTGGTCAGAATCAAAGCGCCACGCTGACAGGTCAGCGATAGTCAGGAGAAATTAGAACCTCAGATGAACAATTTAAAAAGATTTAAAACTCAGACGTGCATTTTAAAAGAATTAGGACCTAATCGATATTTTGATGAAAGAATTAGAACTGCACATGTATTTTACTCTTGATGATAAATGGACAACATGACTTCATTTAGTGTGTAAATTGATGTCGATCAATCTGTCACAGACGTAGACATATTTCAATGGAGATTGAGTGTCATTGATGTCTTAATGGTCAAGGCGACAGACATCATTAATTCTAGGCCTGTTTTTCACAGATAGTATATATGAAACACTAAGGCTGGTCGTAATGGGGTATCATATATTAGTATTATGCATATTATACTAATGTGTGATATTACATTCAAAATGCATAATATCATATGTTGGTATCATAGATGATTTTACTTATTGTTATGCATGACATATAGTAGCACATCATTTAATATGATTCGGTATCATGATATGATACTGAACCCTCTTTTTCTTCATTTAGTTCTATGTCATCTCATAAAAAAGTGCATAGTAGACATGCATGAACTACCTATGATACTTCCATTAAAGGCAGCCTAAGTTGAAAGTTGATATGATTTTTGTAGAAGGAGGTCATTCTTACTAAAGATAGCATGGCAAAACAAAACTGGCAGGGTATTAAAAAACTTGTCAGGAGTTTGTGTACTAGTAATTTATTAATCAAGCGATTAGTTAGCAGTATGTCCTGTCAGCCTGTCTAGTTAGACATCTAGTCGCTCTAGCCTTCCAAATCTCTGCCAAACTTGTCCAAGAAAGCACGCTGGCTGGTACAGTACATACGTACGTACCAGCAAAACTGCAATTGATTTTCTGTCGACTACGAGCACGTTTGTTCTTCTGCGTTCCAAGAAGACATATCGATCTCCACGTATGGCGATAAATGGTGTTATCTTCACGGAGATTAAATATTTTACTCGGCTAAATTTAAATTTTTTCCGTATTACTTTCTGCCTAAGAGCATGTAATAAAGTTGCAGACGCTCTAGCGAAGTATGGTGCAGGGCAGGGCTATCATTCCCAGCTTTAATGGTGCCCCCTGATTTTGTGCAAAACTTGGTAGAGCGATGCTGCTGAGCTCTTTGGTTAATGGAATATAAATATGATTCCTTGCCGCAAAAAAAAGGAATAAATATGATTCCAGTTAAAAAAAGAAAGAAAAAGAAGACATATCGATCTCGATCGCGTGGAAGAAAATACTCCACGTAAGCCTGTCCTCTATATATACCAATGTATGCTCCATCTCAACTTGGAAGATATTGCCAGATCACAGCGATCTCGCGGTGTTTCACTCTCCTCGCTGCTTATTTCCATCACATACATATAACCGACTTTCCGTGTGCTCTGCTCTCATATACGCCATGGACTACAGCAACGAGGCCACGATTACCGCCGCGGCGCAACCTTACGGCCGCTCCATGTCGCCGCCGTCGCGCGTGTCGTCGTGCTCGCCGCCCCCTGTATTCCCGCTGATGGGCAACGCGCCGTCGTCGCCGCCGACCATCGTCCTCAGCCCGTGCGCGGCCTGCAAGGTCCTCCGCCGCCGCTGCGCCGACGGCTGCATGCTGGCGCCCTACTTCCCGCCGACCGAGCCCGCCAAGTTCACCACCGCCCACCGCGTCTTCGGTGCCAGCAACATCATCAAGCTCCTCCAGGTCCGTACGGAGCACATTTAAATTTTACACACGTGACGTGCGCTGCAAACCGCGCGTGCGTGCAAGTGCTGTGCTGATGCGGATTCTGCATGGATCGGTGCAGGATTTGCCGGAGAGCTCGCGGGCAGACGCGGTGAGCAGCATGGTGTACGAGGCGGAGGCGCGGCTGCGGGACCCGGTGTACGGGTGCGCCGGGGCTGTGTGCCGGCTGCAGAAGGAGGCCAACGAGCTCAAGGTGGACCTGGCGCGGGCGCAGGCCGACCTCCTCAGCATCCAGACACAACACGCCAACCTCCTCGCCCTCGTCTGCGTCGAGTTTGCTGCCAACCACCGAGGCGATCAGCAGCTGCACCAGCCACCGCCACTGGGCGACCAGCTGAACGGCATCGGTGGTAGCGGCGGCGGCGCCATGTACCAACCGCTATACGACTCGGACTTCGACTCCGGGGCGTGGGAAGAGGCCCGGCAGCTCTGGACCTGAGCATGCCGGCTACGGCGCTTAATCACTAGAAGTACACGTTGTACTATACATATTAGTACGTAAATACAAAATACTAGTGTTGTACACTAGATGTTCAACGGCAATGACTTCGTCTTCGGTGAGCTATCTTGGATCTAAATATCAGTGATGAAGCCGTGTCGAGTTCGCGTAAGAAGGTGATCCGTTATTTTTTCTTTTGGTGTCTATTACGATGATGCCGGAGGCAATGTAAAGGGCGATGGTGTCAAACTACAGGATTATTCGGTCTTGATTGTAATTTTTTTGGCTGATGCTTCTCTTCGTGTAAAGAAGGCGAGGGTGCTGCTGTTTTTCTTGTCTTGTCAAGTCAGTATGTACGTGATTTGTATTACGATTCTTATGATAGATACTCCTGCTCGTCCAATTGGATCGATATGATAGTGCCGTTCAGTACTTGCCTCCGAACTTCCGCTCCGCTCCCCTGCGCGCCGCGCCGGAAGCCACCCGGCTCCGGCAGCCACCTCTCTCCGCCGCCCTCCACCCCGGAGGCGGCGTCCACCCCCTGCCGCGCGGATGGCGTGCCGCATCTCCCTCTCGGCCTCCTCCTCGTCGGAGGCCCCTTCCCCCGCCCCCTGCCGCGGCCCCAGATCCGCTCCCTCATCGTCCCGCAGGTTGTCGGGTCGGCCTTTCGACCCATCGTCCAGGGCGGCACCGGGGCTGCTGCAGATCCTCGCCCTCCGGCGCGGGCGGCGGAACCCCCTCGGTGGCAGACCCAGCGGGACCGCGGCCGTGGACCCCAGAGGCAGCGCTCCCCTCCTGCGCGTCGTGCGCGTGCGGGCCGGCCGTTCAACATCCCGGCGTCCAGGCCGCGCCCTGACTCCAGACTCCCCGCCTCTCACTATGGCTGCTGCTACAATTGCGGCCGCGACGACGGCCACATCTCGGCGGAATGCAGGAATCCGACGCGCTGCGTTCGTTGTGGTGGCGACAACCACACCTCGCGGGGCTGCACGCGGCCGCGCAGCTCGTCTCCGGAGTCGCAGCCCCCGCGCCCGCCGCCGGCGCTGCGCCAGGCCCCGGCTTCGTCCTCCGCTCGCGGAAGCCTCCCTACATCTCGCCCGCCACCGCCTGGCCCGCCGCCGCCGGGGACCGTGCGCTTCCCGCCGCAGCCCGTGGTGCTGCCGCCTCCGCCGCCTGGTCCCCCCCGGCCGGTGTGGTCCGCGTTGAGCGGACATGGAGCCAGGTTGCTAGCGCGGAGTCCGGCGCGAGCGCCGGAGCGAGCGCGGTGGGCCCCCAGTTCTCCGTGCCGGTGGAGTCGCGCGCTCTGGTGGGCGGGGCCGGGCCGGAGCCGGCGGATTGCGTCTTCTTGGGGGCGGGCGAGGATGTTGGAAATATGCCCTAGAGGCAATAATAAATTGGTTATTATTATATTTCCTTATTCATGATAATCGTTTATTATCCATGCTAGAATTGTATTGATAGGAAACTCAGATACATGTGTGAATACATAGACAACACCATGTCCCTAGTAAGCCTCTAGTTGACTAGCTCGTTGATCAATAGATGGTTATGGTTTCCTGACCATGGACATTGGATGTCGTTGATAACGGGATCACATCATTAGGAGAATGATGTGATGGACAAGACCCAATCCTAAGCATAGCATAAAAGATCGTCTAGTTTCGTTTGCTAGAGCTTTTCCAATGTCAAGTATCTTTTCCTTAGACCATGAGATCGTGCAACTCCCGGATACCGTAGGAGTGCTTTGGGTGTGCCAAATGTCACAACGTAACTGGGTGACTATAAAGGTGCACTACGGGTATCTCCGAAAGTGTCTGTTGGGTTGGCACGGATCGAGACTGGGATTTGTCACTCCGTGTGACGGAGAGGTATCTCTGGGCCCACTCGGTAATGCATCATCATAATGAGCTCAATGTGACTAAGGCGTTAGTCACGGGATCATGCATTGCGGTACGAGTAAAGAGACTTGCCGGTAACGAGATTGAACAAGGTATTGGGATACCGACGATCGAATCTCGGGCAAGTAACATACCGATTGACAAAGGGAATTGCATACGGATTGATTGAATCCTCGACACCGTGGTTCATCCGATGAGATCATCGTGGAACATGTGGGAGCCAACATGGGTATCCAGATCCCGCTGTTGGTTATTGACCGGAGAGGCGTCTCGGTCATGTCTGCATGTCTCCCGAACCCGTAGGGTCTACACACTTAAGGTCCGGTGACGCTAGGGTTGTAGAGATATATGTATGCGGAAACCCGAAAGTTGTTCGGAGTCCCGGATGAGATCCCGGACGTCACGAGAGGTTCCGGAATGGTCCGGAGGTGAAGAATTATATATAGGAAGTCCAATTTCGGCCACCGGGAAAGTTTCGGGGGTTACCGGTATTGTACCGGGACCACCGGAAGGGTCCCGGGGGTCCACCGGGTGGGGCCACCTATCCCGAAGGGCCCCGTGGGCTGAAAGTGGAAGGGAACCAGCCCTTAGTGGGCTGGGGCGCCCCCCTTGGGCCTCCCCCCATACGCCTAGGGTTGGGAACCCTAGGGGGGAGTTCCCCCTTGCCTTGGGGGGCAAGGCAACCCCTTCCCCCCTTGTGGCCGCCGCCCCCCCTTGAGATCCCATCTCTTGGGGCCGGCGCCCCCCCCAGGGGGCCTATATAAAGGGGGGGAGGGAGGGCAGCACACAACAGCCTTGGGTGCCTCCCTCCTCCCCTGCAACACCTCTCTCTCTCTCGCAGAAGCTTGGCGAAGCCCTGCCAGAGACCCGCTACATCCACCACCACGCCGTCGTGCTGCTGGATCTCCATCAACCTCTCCTTCCCCCTTGCTGGATCAAGAAGGAGGAGACGTCGCTGCACCGTATGTGTGTTGAACGCGGAGGTGCCGTCCGTTCGGCACTCGGTCATCGGTGATTTGGATCACGGCGAGTACGACTCCGTCATCCACGTTCATTGGAACGCTTCCGCTCGCGATCTACAAGGGTATGTAGATGCACTCCTTTCCCCTCGTTGCTAGTAGACTCCATAGATGCATCTTGGTGAGCGTAGGAAAATTTTAAATTATGCTACGATTCCCAACAGTGGCATCATGAGCCAGGTCTATGCATAGTTACTATGCACGAGTAGAACACAAAGCAGTTGTGGGCGTTGAGTTTGCCAATTCTTCTTGCCGCTACTAGTCGTTTATTGTTTCGGCGGCATTGTAGGATGAAGCGGCCCGGACCGACCTTACACGTACGCTTACGTGAGACAGGTTCCACCGACTGACATGCACTAGATGCATAAGGTGGCTAGCGGGTGTCTGTCTCTCCTACTTTAGTCGGAACGGATTCGATGAAAAGGGTCCTTATGAAGGGTAAATAGAAATTGGCAAATCACGTTGTGGTCATACGTAGGTAAGAATACGTTCTTGCTAGAAACCTACAAACCACGTAAAAACTTGCAACAACAATTAGAGGACGTCTAACTTGTTTTTGCAGCAAGTGTTATGTGATGTGATATGGCCAGAAGATGTGATGAATGATATATGTGATGTATGAGATTGATCATATTCTTGTAATAGGAATCATGACTTGCATGTCGATGAGTATGACAACCGGCAGGAGCCATAGGAGTTGTCTTTATTATTTTGCATGACCTGCGTGTCATTGAATAACACCATGTAAATTACTTTACTTTGTTGCTAAACGCGTTAGCCATAGAAGTAGAAGTAATCGTTGGCGAGACGACTTCATGAAGACACAATGATGGAGATCATGATGATGGATATCATGGTGTCATGCCGGTGACGAAGATGATCATGGTGCCCCGAAGATGGAGATCAAAGGAGCATGATGATATTGGCCATATCATGTCACTATTTGATTGCATGTGATGTTTATCATGTTTTTGCATCTTATTTGCTTAGAACGACGGTAGTAAGTAAGATGATCCCTTATAATAATTTCAAGAAAGTGTTCACCCTAACTGTGCACCGTTGCGAAGGTTCGTTGTTTCGAAGCACCACGTGATGATCGGGTGTGATAGATTCTAACGTTCGAATACAACGGGTGTTGACGAGCCTAGCATGTACAGACATGTCCTCGGAACACACGCAATACACTTAGGCTGACTTGACGAGCCTAGCATGTACAGACATGGCCTCGGAATACGGAGGACCGAAAGGTCGAGCATGAGTCGTATAGAAGATACGATCAACATGGAGATGTTCACCGATCTTGACTAGTCCGTCTCACGTGATGATCGGACACGGCCTAGTTAAACTCGGATCATGTTTCACTTAGATGACTAGAGGGATGTCTATCTGAGTGGGAGTTCATAATCAGATGAACTTCATTATCATGAACATAGTCAAAAAGGTATTTGCAAATTATGTCATAGCTTGCGCTTTAGTTCTACTGGTTAAGATATGTTCCTAGAGAAAATTTAGTTGAAAGTTGATAGTAGCAATTATGCGGACTGGGTCCGTAAACTGAGGATTGTCCTCATTGCTGCACAGAAGGCTTATGTCCTTAATGCACCGCTCGGTGTGCTGAACCTCAGCATCGTCTGTAGATGTTACGAAACATCTGACATACACGTTTTGATGACTACGTGATAGTTCAGTGCGGTTTAGAATTGTGGCACCAAAGACGTTTTTGAAACGTCGCAGAACATGTGAGATGTTCCGAAGACTGAAATTGGGATTTCAGACTAGTGCCCACGTCAAGAGGTATGAGACCTCTGACAAGTTTCTTAAGCCTGCAAACTAAGGGAGAAAAGCTCAATCGTTGAGCGTGTGCTCAGATTTCCTGAGTGCCACAATCGCTTGAATCGAGTGGGAGTTAATCTCCCAGATGAGATAGTGATAGTTCTCCATAGTCACTGCCACCAAGCTAGTAGAGCTTCGTGATGAACTATAACATATCAAGGATAATTATGATGATCCTTGAGCTATTCGCGATGTTTGACACCGCGAGAGTAGAAATCAAGAAGGAGCATCAATTGTTGATGGTTAGTAAAACCACTAGTTTAAGAAGGGCAAGGGAAAAAGGGATACTTCATGAAACAACAAGTCGTTTGCTGCTCTAGTGAAGAATCCCAAGGTTGAACCCAAACCCGAGACTAAGTGCTTCTGTAATGAGAGGAACGGTCACTGAAGCAGTACTACCCTAGATATTTGGTAGATGAGAAGGCAGGCAAGGTCGACAGAAGTATATTGGATATACATTATATGAATGTGTAGTTTACTAGTACTCCTAGCAGCACCAGGGTATTAGATACCGGTTCGGTTGCTAAGTGTTAGTAACTCGAAATAAAAGCTGCGGAATAAACGGAGACTAGCTAAAGGGGAGATGACGATATGTGTTGGAAGTGTTTCCAAAGTTGATGTGATCAAGCATCGCATGCTCCCTCTGCCATCGAGGTTTGATGTTTGCGTTGAACATGATTGGATTATGTTTACCGCAAAACGGTTATTCATTTAAGGAGAATAATGGTTACTCTGTTTATTTGAATAATACCTTCAATGGTCTTGCACCTAAAATGAATCTCGATCGTAGTGATACACATGTTTGTGCCAAAAGATATAAGATAGTAATGATAGTACCACATACTTGTGGCACTGCCACTTGATTCATATTGGTATAGAACGCATGAAGAAGCTCCATGTAGATGGATCTTTGGACTCACTCGTTTTTTAAAAGATTGAGACATGCGAACCATGTCTATTGGTATATGTGCATGAAGAAACTCCATGCAGATGGATCGTTTGGACTCACTTGATTTTGAATCACTTGAGACATGCAAATCATACCACATGGGCAAGATGACTGAAAGTCCTCGTTTTCAGTAAGATGGAACAAGAGAGCAATTTATTGGAAGTAATACATTTTGATGTATGCAGTCCAATGAATGCTGAGGCATGCAGTGGATATCGTTATGTTCTTACTTCACAGATGATTTGAGTAGATGCTGAGAATATTTACTTGATGAAACACAAGTCTGAATTATTGGAAGGTTCAAGTAATTTCAGAGTGAAGTTGAAGATCGTCGTGACAAGAGGATAAAATGTCTGTGATATGATCATAGAGATGAGTATCTGAGTTACGAGTTTGGCACACAATTAAGACATTGTGGAAAGTGTTTCACAATTAATACCGCCTGGAACACCATAGTGTGATGGTGTGTCCGGACATCATAGCTGCACCCTATTGGATATGGTGCATACCATGATGTTTCTTATCAAATTACCACTATCGTTTATGGGTTAGGCATTAGAGACAACCACATTCACTTTAAAAGGGGCACCATGCAATTCCGTTGAGACGAAACCGTTTATAGAAACCTAAGTTGTCGTTTCTTAAAAGTTTGGGGCTGCGATGCTTATGTGAAAAAGTTTCAGGCTGATAAGCTCGAACCCAAAGCGGATAAATGCATCTTCATAGAATACCCAAAAACAGTTGGGTATACCTCCTATTTCAGATCTGGAAGCAAAAGTAATTGCTTCTAGAAACGAGTCCTTTCTCGAGGAAAAGTTTCTCTCGAAAGAATTGAGTGGGAGGATGGTGGAAACTTGATAAGGTTATTGAACCGTCGCTTCAACTAGTGTGTAGCAGGGCACATGAAGTTGTTCCTGTGGCACCTACACCAATTGAAGTGGAAGCTTATGATAGTGATCATGAAACTTCGGATCAAGTCACTACCAAACCTCGTAGGACGACGAGGATGCGCACTACTTCAGAGTAATGCGTGATCCTGTCTTGGAAGTCATGTTGCTAGACAACAATGAACCTACGAGCTATGGAGAAGCGATGGTGGGCCCATATTCCGACGAATGGCTCGAGGCCATGAAATCCGAGATAGAATCCATGTATCAGAACAAAGCATGGACTTTGGTGAACTTGCCTGATGATCGGCAAGCCATTGAGATAAATGGATCTTTAAGAAGAAGACGGACATGGACGCTAATGTTACCGTCTATGAAGCTCTAATTGTGGCAAAGAGTATTTTCACAAGTTCAAGGAGTTGACTACGATGAGTTTTTCTCATCCATAGCGATGCTTAGGTCCGTCGGAATCATGTTAGCATTAGCTGCATTTATGAAATCTGGCAGATGGATGTCAAAACAAGTTTCCTTACCAGTTTTCGTAAGGAAAGGTTGTATGTGATACAATCAGAAAGGTTTTGTCGATCCTAAGGATGCTAAAAGGTATGCTAGCTCCAGCGATCCTTCCATGGATTAGAGCGAGCATCTCGGAGTCAGAATATACGCTTTGATGGAGTGATCAAAGTTTTTGGGTTTATACAAAGTTTGTTAGAAACTTGTATTTACAATAAAGTGAGTGGGAGCGCTACAACATTTCTGATAAGTATATGTGAATGACATATTGTTGATCCGAAATGATGTAAAATTTCTGGAAAGCATAAAGGGTTGTTTGAAAGGAGTTTTTCAAAGGAAGACCTGGATAAAGCTGCTTACATATTGGGCATCAAGATCCATAGAGATAGATCAAGACGCCTGATGATACTTTCAAAAGACAGCACACCTTGACATGATTTTGAAAGAGTTCAAAATAGATCAGCAAAGAAGGAGTTCTTGGCTGTGTTACAAGGTGTGAGTATTGAGTAAGACTCAAGACCTGACCACAGCAGAAGATAGAGAAAGGACGAAGGTCGTCCCCCATGCTTTAGACGTAGGCTCTATAGTATGCTATGCTGTGTACCGCACATGTAGTGTGCCTTGCCATGAGTTGGTCAAGAGGGTACAATGGTGATCCGGGAAAGGATCTCATGACAGCGGTCGAACTTATCCTTAGTACCTAGTGGATTAAGGAATTTTCTCGATTATGGAGGTGGAAAGGAGTTCGTCGTAAAGGGTTACGTCGATGCGAACTTTGACACTAATCCGGATGACTCTGAGTAGTGAACCGGATTCGTATAGTAGAGCAATTATTTGAAATGGCTCCAAATAGCGCGTGGTAGCATCCACAAGATGACATAGATATTCGTAAAGCACACGGTTCTGAAAGGTTCAGACCCGTTGACTAATAACCTCTCTCACAAGCATAACATGATCAAACCAGAACACATTGAGTGTTAATCACATAGTGATGTGAACTAGATTGTTGACTCTAGTAAACTCTTTAGATGTTGGTCACATGGTGATGTGACCAGTGAGTGTTAATCACATGGTGCTGTGAACTAGATTATTGACTCTAGTGCAAGTGGGAGACTGTTGGAAATATGCCCTAGAGGCAATAATAAATTGGTTATTATTATATTTCCTTATTCATGATAATCGTTTATTATCCATGCTAGAATTGTATTGATAGGAAACTCAGATACATGTGTGGATACATAGACAACACCATGTCCCTAGTAAGCCTCTAGTTGACTAGCTCGTTGATCAATAGATGGTTATGGTTTCCTGACCATGGACATTGGATGTCGTTGATAACGGGATCACATCATTAGGAGAATGATGTGACGGACAAGACCCAATCCTAAGCATAGCATAAAAGATCGTCTAGTTTCGTTTGCTAGAGCTTTTCCAATGTCAAGTATCTTTTCCTTAGACCATGAGATCGTGCAACTCCCGGATACCGTAGGAGTGCTTTGGGTGTGCCAAATGTCACAACGTAACTGGGTGACTATAAAGGTGCACTACGGGTATCTCCGAAAGTGTCTGTTGGGTTGGCACGGATCGAGACTGGGATTTGTCACTCCGTGTGACGGAGAGGTATCTCTGGGCCACTCGGTAATGCATCATCATAATGAGCTCAATGTGACTAAGGCGTTAGTCACGGGATCATGCATTGCGGTACGAGTAAAGAGACTTGCCGATAACGAGATTGAACAAGGTATTGGGATACCGACGATCGAATCTCGGGCAAGTAACATACCGATTGACAAAGGGAATTGCATACGGATTGATTGAATCCTCGACACCGTGGTTCATCCGATGAGATCATCGTGGAACATGTGGGAGCCAACATGGGTATCCAGATCCCGCTGTTGGTTATTGACCGGAGAGGCGTCTCGGTCATGTCTGCATGTCTCCCGAACCCGTAGGGTCTACACACTTAAGGTCCGGTGACGCTAGGGTTGTAGAGATATATGTATGCGGAAACCCGAAAGTTGTTCGGAGTCCCGGATGAGATCCCGGACGTCACGAGAGGTTCCGGAATGGTCCGGAGGTGAAGAATTATATATAGGAAGTCCAGTTTCGGCCACCGGGAAAGTTTCGGGGGTTACCGGTATTGTACCGGGACCACCAGAAGGGTCCCGGGGGTCCACCGGGTGGGGCCACCTATCCCGAAGGGCCCCGTGGGCTGAAAGTGGAAGGGAACCAGCCCTTAGTGGGCTGGGGCGCCCCCCTTGGGCCTCCCCCCATGCGCCTAGGGTTGGGAACCCTAGGGGGGAGTTCCCCCTTGCCTTGGGGGGCAAGGCAACCCCTTCCCCCCTTGTGGCCGCCGCCCCCCTTGAGATCCCATCTCTTGGGGCCGGTGCCCCCCCAGGGGCCCTATATAAAGGGGGGAGGGAGGGCAGCACACAACAGCCTTGGGCGCCTCCCTCCTCCCCTGCAACACCTCTCTCTCTCTCGCAGAAGCTTGGCGAAGCCCTGCCAGAGACCCGCTACATCCACCACCACGCTGTCGTGCTGCTGGATCTCCATCAACCTCCCCTTCCCCCTTGCTGGATCAAGAAGGAGGAGACGTCGCTGCACCATACGTGTGTTGAACGCGGAGGTGCCGTCCGTTCGGCACTCGGTCATCGGTGATTTGGATCACGGCGAGTACGACTCCGTCATCCACGTTCATTGGAACGCTTCCGCTAGCGATCTACAAGGGTATGTAGATGCACTCCTTTCCCCTCGTTGCTAGTAGACTCCATAGATGCATCTTGGTGAGCGTAGGAAAATTTTAAATTATGCTACGATTCCGCCTGCATCTCCCCCGCCACCGCCTGGCCCGCCGCCGCCGGGGACCGTGCGCTTCCCGCCGCAGCCCGTGGTGCTGCCGCCTCCGCCGCCTGGTCCCCCCCGGCCGGTGCGGTCCGCGTTGGGCGGACATGGAGCCAGGTTGCTAGCGCGGAGTCCGGCGCGAGCGCCGGAGCGAGCGCGGTGGGCCCCCAGTTCTCCGTGCCTGTGGAGCCGCGCGCTCTGGTGGGCGGGGCCGGGCCGGAGCCGGCGGATTGCGTCTTCTTGGGGGCGGGCGAGGATATTCGGGAACTGGAGGCTGAGCTTGCCCGGGCGGTGCTGGTTTCCATTGGTGGCAGCCGCCCGGCAGTTGATCCCACGTCGGCGGCCACTGCCATCATCGAGGAGTACAGGCTCGGTCCCCTGGACATCTCCATCAGGGCCTACTACCCCGAGGATTTCCTGGTGCTCTGCAGGGACATGGCTACGCGCAACAGGCTGGTGGCAGGTGGTCGGGCGTCGACGGCGCAATTCTCCCTCGTCCTGCGGCCATGGCTTCGGCAAGCCCAGGCCACGGGCGTCTCGATGCCGTATCTGGTGCCGCTGGCGCTCAAGGGCGTGCCGGCGAATGCCTGGACAAGGCGCACGGCGGAGGCGGTTCTGTGGGGCTTGGGTCTCGTCGTCAAGGTGGCAGAGAGCACGGCAAGCTGGCAGGACATGGCACGTTTCCGTGTCTGGTTGCGCACGGATGATCCGGCTCGGATTCTTGCCTGGCGGATTCTGGTGGTGGAGGAGCCGGGCCGGCGGTCTCTGCGTCAGGAGGATGGCGCCCCGGACGCTCTCTGGTACCCAGTAGACATCTTCCAGGAGGCGCCGCCAGTGACCCCGGGGCTCGCGCCGCCTGATTCGCCGCCGCCGCCATCAGAGGGCGCAGACTCTGAGGATGACTCCGGTCGTTCAGGTAGACATGGCCGCTCACGGTCCAGAGGTGGGCGGCGCGCGGGCTCGAGGAGAGGGCAGAGATCCGGGGGCGCGTCCCCGCCGGGCGCTCGTCGGCCGGCTCTGCTCCGCCGGTGCGGCAGCAGGAGATTCAAATTGGTCCGATGGAAGGTACGATGGATCAGAGGGAACAGGTGGGGCCGCAGTCTGCGTGCGGATCGGCTGCCACTGCGGAAAGCGTATGTGGGCCACTTGCACAGTGTCACATGGCAGGCGCGTTGGGAAGGTTGGGAGACCGGTCGTCTTCGGGATTGGGCACGGTCCAATCGCCTACGTCGTCTCCTGCTTCCGGAACAGATGTGGGCCAGCGGACAGCTGGGGATAGGACTCCTGTGCGCACCAGACCCTATTTTCCTTTCCGTCAGAGGTTGGAAAGCGTGGCCGCGGCCCAATCGGAGGGCGAGGTGGAAAGGGACTGCCTGGCGCCGGATCCCGTGTCGGGCAGCAACACCAACAATGATGCGCCTGGGTCAGTCCGGATTGGGTCCTGGGACCTGCTGATACAGGACAACCCTGTCCTCGTCCCCACGCCTACTCATGACCCCACGCGCCTCCCGCCCGAGGACCAATACAAGGATGGGGATGATCTGTCCTGCCTGCCTGACCTATCCGGGGCCACCTCCGCCTTGGGGCTTAGGGAGCTTTCTCCTGTGGGCAGCAACATGGTAGGGCCCATGATGGATGCATGCATGGACATGACTACGTGCATGGTCAGTCTATCGCCGATCTCGCCGCGGAACGCACCTGGCGAGGACGCTGTGGGGTCTCGCGGGTTGGAGTTGCCGCACCAGGAGCAGCTGAACCAGTTTGGCGAGGAGATACGTCGCACGCTCACCCCCGTTCTTGCGCGACCGGCAAGCCGTGCGCCAGCGGTAAACTTGAAGAGGCCACGAAGGAGAAGGACGCCAGTTTCTAACCCAAGGAGGAGTGCACGCCTGGCCAGGGGCGTGGGAAAAGGGTCTGCGGTGTCCAAGCAACAGAGAGTGTTGATGCGAAGACTTTGCTTGGCGAACGAATGCGAGGAGATTACGGATGAGACTCTACTTATGTATGCGGAACTTTTCTCCAAGCAGCTCACTAGCGAGCAGATCGCCGCGATCCTCGCCCTCTTTGGGTGGGACGCGTCCATCTTGCCGATGCAAGAGGAGGATGAGCCGGTGGAGGCAGGGCATTGACTGCCAGCCTTGGTGGTCCGTGGACCTTAGTGATGGCTATACAACCATACAAAATGCTGGTGTGGAACGTGCGGGGCTTGAACTCCCCGGCACGGCGGAACGCTATTCTCCAAGTAGTGGCTATGGCCAACCCGGCCGTCGTTTGCTTTCAGGAAACCAAAATGGAGGATGTATCCCCGGAAATAGTTAGGCATTGCCTTGGTAATAGAATGGAAAACTTCTTCTACCTTCCAGCGGTGGGTACACGGGCGGCATTTTGATTGCATGGGACGCCACCGTGGTGGCGGTGTCAAACCCGCACCAGACGAACAACACACTCACGGCCCTGGTTAAGCCGATCGAGGGGGGCGAATGGTGGCTCACCGGCGTGTATGGGCCTCAGGGAAGCGAGGCCAAGGTTAAATTCATGCGGGAGCTCATGGAGATACGTGACTTGCATGCTGGCCCATGGACGGTGGTCGGGGACTTTAACCTCTTGGTTAACCCCGACGACAAGAGCAACGATGTGGTGAACCACATGATGATGGCGAGGTTCCGGACTAAGCTCAACCAGCTGGAGCTGCGTGAGATGTACTTGAATGGGAGGAGGTACACATGGTCGAATGAAAGGCAGCGACCCATGCTCGAGAAGATTGACCACGTCTTTACCTCTAGCTGCTGGGAGGATTTGCACCCAACATGCTTGCTTACGGCGATGGGATCGGCTGTGTCCGATCATTGCCCACTACGGATGGACTTACACGCGGACTTCACCATGGGTAAGAGGTTCCATTTCGAGGCCTTCTGGCCAAAGGCGGAGGGATTCTTCGACGTAGTCGACACGGCTTGGCATTCGGTGCCCGGGACGGGGAACCCTTTTGTCGCGCTAGACAATAAACTGCGGGCCACCGCCAAGGCCCTACAGCGATGGAGCGATAAGTGGATTGGTAACGCTAAGCTGCAAACCTTGATCGCCCTCGAGGTCATTGCGAGGTTGGATCAAGCCATGGACAACAGAGTACTATCGGCAGAGGAGCGCGGCTTACACAGAGTGTTGAAGAGGAAGTTGCTCGGTCTTGCTTCGATGCAACGTATGATTGCAAGGCAGAGATCCCGGATGCTGCAACTGAGGGATGGGGAAGCGAACACGGCATATTTCCACTGGCAGGCGTGCATTGCAAGCGAACGGCCGCATGCTAACCGGCCAGGACGAGATTGCGGAGGAAGTGGACGTGTATTATTCCAGGCTCTTTGGGTCGGCCCCGGAGAGAGATTTTGCGCCGAACATGGAAACTTTGGGATTGCCGGTGCGTGACCTCTCGCACCTTGAGGCCCCGTTCACACATGAGGAGGTGGAGAAGGTGGTGAAAGGGATGCCACTCGATAAGGCGTCGGGACCGGACGAATTTACGGGGCGCTTTTATGCCTCGTGCTGGCATATTATACGGGACGACATCATGAGGGTGATGGACCACTTTTTCCGTGGAGACATGTGGGGGCTGCCTTCGATCAATAGGGCGATAGTCACCCTTCTGCCCAAGAAGATGGGGGCGGTGGAGCTAAAGGACTACAGACCGGTGAGCCTCATTCATGGGGCAATCAAGATTTTCGAGAAAGTCCTGGCAACAAGGTTGGCGGCGGAACTACCGCATCTCGTGGGCAACCATCAAAGTGCGTTTGTAAGCGGGCGGTCTCTCCACGATAACTTCATGTTGGTTCAGTGCACGGCTAGGCGCCTGCACGCTTTGCGGGTGCCCACGGTGCTCATGAAGTTGGACATATCTAAGGCCTTCGACACCATCCAGTGGCCGTTCCTACTAGAAGTACTGGAGCACATGGGCTTTGGAGGAAGATGGCGGGCTTGGATTTGTGGCATTCTTTCCACGTCGACCACGCGGATTGCGGTGAATGGGGTGCCCAGTGACACGATCTTCAACTGCTGCGGCCTCCGCCAGGGGGACCCGGTATCCCCAATGCTATTCATTTTGTGCATGGAACCGTTGCACCGGCTGTTCCTCAAGGCCACGACAGTTGGCATCCTCACCCCCCTGGCACGTCGTGGACTGCGGCATCGGCTTTCCATGTTCGCGGATGATGTGACCATCTTCATCAGGCCGGAGCGGAGGGACTTGGCAACCTGTGATTTGATCCTGCGCACCTTCGGTCAGGCCACCGGTCTGCTTGTCAACATGGCAAAAAGTGCAGCACTTCCCATCCGATGCTCCGAGGAGCAGTTGACTCTTGTGTGCGACACGCTTGGATGCCCTGCCGCTGCCTTCCCATGCAAGTACTTGGGCCTCCCGCTCTCTCTCAGGAGGCTCACGGCGGCGCAACTGCAAGGGCTTGTGGATCAGTTGGCCATGCGCCTGCCACACTGGAAGGCGGCGACCCTCCCCAAGAGCAGCCGTGCATTACTGGTACAATCGGTACTTTGTGCCATACCGATCCATTCCATGCTGGCTCTTGGCTTGCCACCGAAGACCATCGCCGCGATGGTAAAGATTTGCCGAGGATTCTTGTGGGCCGGCAAGGCGGATGCAGGCGGAGGCGCCTGTGCGGTGGCCTGGAACCGGGTTTGCACGCCCAAGTGGTCCGGTGGACTTGGCATCCCCGACTTGGCTTGGACGAATGTGGCGCTACAAACCAGGTGGTTATGGTTACAGAGAGTGGATCGCGACAGGCCCTGGGCGGAGTTCTCTTTTTCAGTGCCAAAGGAGGCCAAGCAGCTTTTTCAGGCAGCAGCAAGAGCGACTGTTGGGAACGGGCGCGACATGCTTTTTTGGGAGGATCGTTGGCTCGACGGCCATCGGATTCAAGACCTCGCACCGCGCGCATATGGATCGGTCCCGGCAAGGATCAGAGGGACACGGACAGTATTTGAGGCCGTCGCGCACGACTGGTGGGCCACGGACATAGGGCCTATTGGTGACATGGCCGAAATCGAGGAGTATATGAACATGTGGCACATGATTGGGGTGGTGCAGCTCCGGGAGGAAATTGTTGATTCCATCTCCTGGTCATGGGAAAGGAGTGGCGAGTTCTCAGCCCGGTCGGCATACGCAGCAAGATTTGCCGGACGACAGGTGTCTCCCACGGCGGCTTTCACTTGGCGTTCGAAGACTCCACTCCGATGCCGTTTCTTTGCATGGTTAGCAATCATGAACAGGTGCTGGACGTCAGACAGATTGGCGAGGCGAGGGCTACCACACCAGGACGCCTGCCCATTTTGTGATCAGCACGACGAGACGATCGGGCACCTACTCGTGGAGTGTGTGCTGGCACGGGAGGTTTGGTCCCGCATCTTCACGGCCTTGCGCATGCCAGCTGGTGCGCCGCAGGCAGGAGAGACACTGCAAGACTGGTGCACAAGGCACGGCTCGCTTGGGCGTAACGCGAAAATGATCCGCATCGTATGTCTGCTCACCCTGTGGGATGGAAGCACAGAAACGCCATAGTGTTCGACAGGGCGAATGTAAGCGTTACACGCCTTATGGAGCGAATAGGAAGCGAGAGTAGAGCTTGGATGCAGGCAGGCATATTGAGAGGGGACCTTGCAGCGGCCTTCATAGTGGCACCGGAGTGGGCACATGGCGAGTAGTCGGTTTAGTGCTTAGGCGGATGGCGACGAAACGCCGGTGATTATATAATGTAACCGTGGAGGGCTCTCCCCCCTTTCTTCTTTAATATATGATACGCACACTCGTGCGCATTCGAGAAAAAAATATGTATATTTTTTTGAATTCAAATCTCGTGCCCATATTGTTTTTTTTAATCCGCGATGAACATAATTCTGTTCTGGTACACGAAACGTTGACGACCGTACACGTGTGACGTATCGGTTGAGTTAATTAGCGGCCGTTCACGAGTTTTAGCTATTGCCAAACGAACTGAATTTAGGTATAAGCTGACAATGTTACAACCGCACTGCATTGGCACTCTCTAGTTTCTACTAGTGGTACTGTTGGCTAGAACTATCGAACTCGTACGGTCCAGTTGCGACTTGCGAGCTTGAGTACTACCTAACCTGATCACCGGATGCAAAATATCGCGAGTCCTCAAATTAGCATATAATCCCTGTTCGGGCTAAACAGCACTCATGTGATCAAACACATCGAAGACAGTTCAAAAAATAGGGATGTAAACCGGTCCGTTTAATTCCGTATGAACCCACTTATGATTTAACAGTTCAAAAAAGTTTTTTTAATAAAGTATGATGCTAGTTAAAGTTAACTAAACGGGACTTACGGGCACCGTTTATTTGCCATTTATAGTGACAAAGATCTCACTTGGAAAATAACAACTGCAGCTAGGTCGGTAGCCTGTGCTGTGTTTTTCATCAACACATGTTTTCGGTGGAACGTTCGCGGTGTAGCACCTCTCACCTGACAGGTGTAAAACCACACAGCACGCGCGCGCAAATGAACGATGGTGCCATGCTGCTGCAGCGCAGCCATGCATGAATGGACCGGGCTCGCCCTCGCCATCACATCATATCAGCCCAAAAGAGACCAAAAGCAGGCTGCCTAACTCTATCAGTCCAACTCCAAAGCCTCTACGTGGACTTGGGGTTATTAACGGTTTTATTCCAAGTCTCCCTCGCCAACCACGCATGTCTGATACGGCCGGCGACGGCCCGTCTCTGCTCTGATCGGTGCGCGGTCATCGTCGTCATCGGCGATTTTCGAACTAGTATCAGCACTCCAACCCGGTCTCTGCATGCTGCCTGTGCTGTCGTTTTTTAATAATACTGCAGTGCCCTACACTCCTAGTAGCCTCCCTATTAGTGTGGAATTAGCGTGGCGCTTGACTAAATCGTGCCGCATGAATCCAAACATCCCTTGGCTCCGTATACAGAACGTCCAAGCAGGCCTAAAATGTCCATCGCTGCTCCCTGTCTGTTGGAAAACACGTGAGGGTTGAATATTAGTTGGCGGGGCTAACAAGAAACCGCAATATCACTCATTTTTGACTATTTTAATAGAAAATAAATAGTTAAAAAATGGGCATATTGTTCGATTTAAATTAGCAGGCTACCATTTATCGCTAATGAATATCCCGCATGTTGCCACGCTAACACATGTTAAAACTAAATGATGCCCCACGCGCTGCCATGGAAACTGTGTTAAAAGAAATCTGTAAAGAACACTTAAAACAACTAGAACTAATGAAAAAGTACGATCGTTCTTTATTCACATTTTAAAACAAGCAAACCTATGAAGTATGTGATAAAAAGAGAACAAGTTTTGAATTGTACTTAACACGGACCATCTGTTAATAAAAATGTGAAGCACAAATTATATAGTTCTGCTCCAAGCCTCCAGCGCATATACCATTTATAACCACACAAAAATTAAGGCCAAAAAAAACTGGGGACTGACATGCATGACTTGATTTGGTGGCATGATTTTTTTCTGAGAAAAACTTTCAATCTATTCATCATCTACCATGACAGTACAAAGAACACGAGAAGTAACAAAAATTACATCCAGGTTCGTAGAACACATATCAACGACTACAAGCACTAGAGCGAGCCGAAGGCGCGCCATTGTCATCGCCCGTCCCTCGTCGGAGCTGGGCAAAATTTGTTGTAGTAGACCGGCAAGAACTCGTCGTGCTAAGGCCCCACGGAACCAGTGCACTAGAACAACAATCGTCCCTGATGAAGAGAAGTGTGGATCAGAAGGATCCAAGCATATGAATGAAGACTAGATCCAAGAAAATCCACCAAAGACCAACATCAAGTGAATCCCGTGAGATCTACTAGAGGCACACAAACTCCGACCACGCTAGGCGCACCGATGTTTTTTACAATTTTTTTAACAAATTCCAAAATATATAACCTAATTTGGGAATTGCAGTTCTATGACCCGTTGTTCTTGCGTTGACCAAAGAGGTACTCTTTGTTCGTGCATGGGATGAAGAGGGACTCTTTGTCCACGCATTAGTCAAAGAGAACTTTTCGTTCTATGCTGGGCCAAAAACTAGCACTTATAGGCTGAAGAGTAGTTTTCGCTTGTGCGTAGCCCTTAGAGATGATCTTCGGCCTAGCCTTGACCGAAGAGTAGTCTTCGTCAATCACACGACCGAAGAGTCGGCAATAAGGATCGTGACCGTGTTCTTCCACCCGACACCTCTATTCATTTTTCTTTCTCTCTCTTTCCTTTGCCCTTTTCGCTCGATCCACTAAGTTTTCACGCCATTCTCACATCCAACCAGTAGATCCAATGGGTGAGGAGGTCGGTTGGAGAGGATCTGTTGGTGGGGAGGAGCTTTTGTGGGGAAGGAGCCATGATGGGTAGGAACTGGGGTGTGGAGGAGGGCCTAGGTTGGGGAGAAGCTTAGGCTGTCCCTCTTTGCTGCAAGCCGAGGGGAAGGTGGCGGTGGTTGCGATGGTGGAAGATCTCTGACAAGGCGTGGTGCAGTGACGAGAGAAACTTGAAACTGGCTACATATGCATCAAAGGTATAACCACCTCTTCCAAATCATTCTCTAATTATTGTTTGATCTACTTTTTTGTTTTAGGGTTTAGTTTGTGTAGACGTATGACATTGGATAGGTTTAGTATGCATTGCTAGTTATTAAACTTAGTTTAGCATAGATATATGGATCAGCACAGTGGTGGTAGTATATCATAGTGTTTTGTTAGATTCTTGTGCATGAGAACCTACCGGTGTAAGAAAGGAGTATTGGTCCAATGAGATTGACGGCAATATGGAATTGTCTCGTAGGTGAACTGTATAATTAGTGAATTTGTCTTGTTTCTATGGCCTTGGTAATATCCGATATAATGAGTTCAAGGAGTTTAGGCAATAATTTCACTGAGTGAGTATAAATGTTGCTAGTTGACATTAGGTAGTTGAAATACTAGTTGACTAGAAGTTTTGGGATGGATCCTAATGAGAGTTCAGTCAATATTCATACATTTTGGACAAAATCTTGTGGGAGCTGACCCTAGTAGATAGGATCCAGAAGTGGTTGGCCTGGTTAAGGCATTGCAGAAAACGGATGATTCACCCCTATGCCTTAGTGATCCCTGTGGCGAAGGAGGAGAATATGGTAGAAGGTGACAAGGGGTATGAACCTGTCCAGGCAGTCAATTGGCTAATGAGATTGATCCATCTAGGTTACAACTAGTGGATGTTAGCCATCCCGAGGAAGAGTCGGATTATGTCTTGGACATGATGGGGAACGAAGCATGAACATAATAAAAAATCCTATGAACACCCAAGATCTAATCTAGGAGATGTAAAGTAACGAGAGGGGAGTGTGTCTACATACCCTTATAGAATGAAAGCGTTAGCGTCGTAACGCGGTTGATGTAGTCATACTCTTCATGATCCAATCACGATCCAATTCGATCTAGTGCCGAACGGACGGCACCTCCGAGTTTAGCACACGTATGGCTTGGTGGCGTCCTCTCCTTCTTGATCCAGCAAGTAAGGGAGAGGAGGTAGATGAGATCTGAACCAACATGATGGTGTGGTGGTGGCAGTGGAATTCTGGCAGGGCTTCGCCAAGCACGTACCAGAGAAAAGCTGGGAGGAGTTTGGAGTGATAGAGGGCAAGGGTGAAGGAGTGTCTTCCCCCAACGCCTCCTCACCTTTATATAGGCGTTGAGGGGGCTGGTGGCTTGCCCTCTGAAAGTGCAACTAATCCCTAGGTGGTTTGATAATTCATAACAACATATAGCTCATTGAACTAATATCCATTCAAGATAAATATTTTAGGATGTTCAATGATTGGCATGGCATGAGATAGAGATGTGGACCCCTCAAAATGCTAAGGACAAAGATTGCCAAAATCTCAAGACTCTTCATTTCTATTTAAGTGATCCAAGATCACATTGAGTCCATAGGAAAACTAATACTATTAAAAGGGGACGAGGTGTTGCTTAATGGTCTACTTGCTCAAAGTGCTTAGTGATATTGCTCCAAAACCCTCAGCCACTTTCTCCATCCAAATATGTCAAAACCCTAAACTCCAATTCGGCCTCACCGAGCTACCGAGTTCATTTGACATAGCCACTGCCAGAAACCCTAACGATTCGGTCACATCGATATGGATCTCAGTACCACCGAGATGGCCTTGCCAGCGCTCTATAATCTGTTGCATTCACTTCGGTCCCACCGAGTTGTTGCAATCGGTCTCACCGAGTTGTTGCAATCGGTCTCACCGAGTTGGCTTGTCAGATTCTCTGTTGCTTATTGTTTCACTTCGGTCTCACCGAGTTGATGCAATCGGCGCCACCAAGATGAAGTTTTCCCTAAGCCCTAGCACATTGGTCCCATCGAATTGTTCCAGTCGGTCCCACCGATATTTCTAATGTTCATATTTTTGAACAGATCAGGGCCACCGAGATGAGTCAAAAGTGTGTAATGGTTGGATTCTGAGTGGAGGCTATATATTCCCCTCCACCCCTTCTTCCTCATAGAGGAGAGCCATCAGAACTGAAGGAAATATGCCCTAGAGGCAATAACAAAGTTATTATTTATTTCCTTATTTCATGATAAATGTTTATTATTCATGCTAGAATTGTATTAACCGGAAACTTAGTACATGTGTGAATACATAGACAAAACAAAGTGTCCCTAGTATGCCTCTACTTGACTAGCTCGTTTATCAAAGATGGTTATGATTCCTAACCATAGACATGTGTTGTCATTTGATGAACGGGATCACATCATTAGGAGAATGATGTGATGGACAAGACCCATTTGTTAGCTTAGCATTATGATCGTTACAGTTTCATTGCTACTGCTTTCTTCATGACTTATACATGTTCCTCAGACTATGAGATTATGCAACTCCGGAATACAGGAGGAACACTTTGTGTGGTATCAAACGTCACAACGTAAAAGGGTGATTATAAAGATGCTCTACAGGTGTCTCCGAAGGCATTTGTTGGGTTGGCATAGATCGAGATTAGGATTTGTCACTCCATGTTTCGGAGAGGTATCTCTGGGCCCTCTCGGTAATGCTCATCATTATAAGCCTTGCAAGCAATGTGACTAATGAGTTAGTTGCGGGATGAAGTATTACGGAATGAGTAAAGAGACTTGCCAGTAACGAGATTGAACTAGGTGTGATGATACCGACGATCGAATCTCGGGCAAGTAACATACCGATGACAAAGGGAACAACGTATGTTGTTATGCGGTTTGACCGATAAAGATCTTCATAGAATACGTAGGAGCCAATATGAGCATCCAGGTTCCACTATTGGTTATTGACCAGAGATGTGTCTCGGTCATGTCTACAAAGTTCTCGAACCCGTAGGGTCCGCACGCTTAATGTTCGATGACGATTTGTATTATGAGTTATATGTTTTGATGACCGAAGTTTGTTCGGAGTCCCGGATAATATCACAGATGTAACGAGGAGTCTCGAAATGATCGAGACATAAAGATTGATATATTGGACCATGTTAATCGGACACCGGAAGTGTTCCGGATAGTTTCGGGTAAAAACGGAGTGCCAGAGGGGTCACCGGAACCCCTCGGGGAGTTGATGGGACTTAGTGGGAAGGAGAGGCAGCGGAAAGGAGGTTGACGGTTCTTGCTAGAAGCCCATAGCAGCCACGTAAAACTTGCAACAACAAAGTAGAGGACGTCTAACTTGTTTTTGCAGGGCTTGCTGTGATGTGATATGGTCAAGACATGATGTGATATAATTTGTTGTATGAGATGATCATGTTTTGTAACAGAGTTATCGGCAACTGGCAGGAGCCATATGGTTGTCGCTTTATTGTATGCAATGCAATCGCCATGTAATTGTTTTACTTTATCATTAAGCGATAGCGATAGTCGTAGAAGCAATAGTTGGCGAGACGACAACGATGCTACGATGGAGATCAACGTGTCGCGCCGGTGACGATGGAGATCATGACGATGCTTCGGTGATGGAGATCATGAGCACAAGATGATGATGGCATATCATGTCACGTATTTTTATTGCATGTGATGTTTATCTTTTATGCATCTTATTTTGCTTAGTACGGCGGTAGCATTATAAGATGATCCCTTACTAAATTTCAAGGTATAAGTGTTCTCCCTGAGTATGCACCATTGCTACAGTTCGTCGTGCCGAGACACCACGTGATGATCGGGGTGTGATAAGCTCTACGTTCACATACAACGGGTGCAAGCCACTTTTGCACACACAGAATACTCGGGTTAAACTTGACGAGCCTAGCATATGCAGGTATGGCCTCGGAACACGGAGACCGAAAGGTCGAACGTGAATCATATAGTAGATATGATCAACATAGTGATGCTCACCATTGAAAACTACTCCATCTCACGTGATGATCGGACATGGTTTAATTGATTTGGATCACGTGATCATTTACATCACTAGAGGGATGTCTATCTAAGTGGGATTTCTTAAGTAATATGATTAATTGAACTTTAATTTATCATGAACTTAGTCCTGATAGTTATTTTTCATGTCTATGTTATTGTAGAACAATGGCCCGTGCTACCATTCCTTTGAATTTTAATGCATTCCTAGAGAAAGCTAAGTTGAAAGATGATGGCAGCAACTACACGGACTGGGTCCGTAACTTGAGGATTATCCTCATTGCTGCACAAAAGAATTACGTCCTGGAAGCACCATTAGGTGTACCACCCGCGCCAACAGCTGCAGACATTGTGAATGCCTGGCAGACGCGTGTTGATGACTACTCGATAGTTGAGTGTGCCATGCTTTACGGCTTAGAATCAGGACTTCAAAGACGTTTTAAACGTCATGGAGAATATGAGATGTTCCAAGTGTTGAAGTTAATATTTCAAGCAAATGCCCGAGTTGGGAGATATGAAGTCTCCAACAAGTTCTATAGTTGTAAAATGGAGGAGAATAGTTCTGTCAGTGAACACATACTCAGAATGTCTGGGTACCATAACCACTTGACTCAGCTGGGGTTAATCTTCCTGATGATAGTGTCATTGACAGAGTTCTTCAATAACTGCCACCAAGCTATAAAGGCTTTGTGATGAACTATAATATGCAAGGGATGAACAAGACAATTCCCGAGATCTTCGCAATGCTAAAGACTGCGGAGGTAGAAATCAAAAAGGAGCATCAAGTGTTGATGGCCAACAAGACCACTAGTTTCAAGAAAAAGGGCAAAGGAAAGAAGGGGAACTTCAAGAAGAACGGCAAGAAAGTTGCTGCTTAGGGGAACAAACCCAAGTCTGGACCTAAACCTGAAACTGAGTGCTTCTACTGCAAAGGGACTGGTCACTGGAAGCGGAACTGCCCCAAGTATTTGGCGGATAAGAAGGATGGCAAAGTGAAAGGTATATTTGATATACATGTTATTGATGTGTACCTTACTAATGCTCGTAGTAGCGCCTGGGTATTTCATACTCGTTCTGTTGCTCATATTTGCAACTCGAAACAGGGGCTATGGATTAAACGAAGATTGGCTAAGGACGAGGTGACGATGCGTGTGGGAAATGGTTCCAAGGTCGATGTGATCACCGTTGGCATGCTACCTCTACATCTACCTTCGGGATTAGTTTTAGACCTAAATAATTGTTATTTGGTGCCTGCGTTGAGCATAAACATTATATCTGGATCTTCTTTGATGCGAGAGGGTTATTCATTTAAATCAGAGAATAATGGTTGTTCTATTTATATGAGTAATATCTTTTATGGTCATGCACCCTTGCTGAGTGGTCTATTTTTGTTAAATCTCGATCGTGATGATACACATGTTCATAATATTGAAGCCAAAAGATATAAAATTGATAACGATAGTGCAACTTATTTGTGGCACTGCCATTTAGGTCATATCAGTATAAAGTGCATGAAGAAACTCCATTCTGATGGACTTTTGGAATCACTTGATTATGAATCACATGGTGCTTGCGAACCGTGCCTCATGGGCAAGATGACTAAAACTCCGTTCTCCGGAACAATGGAACGAGCTACTGACTTATTGGAAATAATACATACCGATGTATGTGGTCCAATGAGTGTTGAGGCTCGTGGCGGCTATCGTTATTTTCTTACCTTCACAGATGATTTGAGCAGATATGGTTATATCTGCTTAATGAAGCATAAGTCTGAAACATTTGAAAAGTTCAAAGAATTTCAGAGTGAAGTGGAAAATCATCGTAACAAGAAAATAAAGTTTCTACGATCTGATCGTGGAGGTGAATATTTGAGTTACGAGTTTGGTCTTCATTTGAAAGAATGTGGAATAGTTTCACAACTTACGCCACCTGGAACACCACAGTGAAATGGTGTGTCCGAACGTTGTAACCGTACTTTATTGGATATGGTGTGATCTATGATGTCTCTTACTGATTTACCGCTATCGTTTTGGGGTTATGCTTTAGAGACGGCTGCATTCACTTTAATCAAAATCCGTTGAGACGACGCCTTATGAACTGTGGTTCGGCAAGAAACCAAAGTTGTCGTTTCTTAAAGTTTGGGGCTGCAATGCTTATGTGAAAAAGCTTCAACCTGATAAGGTCGAACCCAAATCGGAGAAGTGCGTCTTCATAGGATACCCAAAGGAAACTGTTGGGTACACCTTCTATCACAAATCCGAAGGCAAAATATTCGTTGCTAAGAATGCATCCTTTCTAGAGAAGGAGTTTCTCTCGAAAGAAGTGAGTGGGAGGAAAGTAGAACTTGATGAGGTAATTGTACCTTCTCCCGAATTGGAAAGTAGTTTATCACAAAAATCAGTTCCAGTGATTCCTACACCAATTAGTGAGGAAGCTAATGATGATGATCATGAAACTTCAGATCTAGTTACTACAAAACCTCGTAGGTCTTCTAGAGTACGGTCCGCACCAGAGTGGTACGGTAATCCTGTTCTGGAAGTCATGTTACTAGACCATGGTGAACCTGCAAACTATGAGGAAGCGATGATGAGCCCAGATTCCACGAAATGGCTTGAGGCCATGAAATCTGAGATGGGATCCATGAATGAGAACAAAGTGTGGCTTTGATGGATTTGCCCGATGATTGGCAAGCCATAGAAAATAAATGGATCTTCAAGAAGAAGACCGACGCTGACGGTAATGTTACTGTCTACGAAGCTCGACTTGTTGCAAAAGGTTTTTGACAAGTTGAAGGAGTTGACTACGATGAGACTTTCTCACCCGTAGCGATGCTTAAGTCTGTCCGAATCATGTTAGCAATTGCCGCATTTTATGATTATGAAATTTGGCAAATGGATGTCAAAACTGCGTTCCTGAATGGATTTCTGGAAGAAGAGTGGTATATGATGCAACCAAAAGGTTTTGTCGATCCAAAGGGTGCTAACAAAGTGTGCAAGCTCCAGCGATCCATTTATGGACCGGTGCAAGCCTCTCGGAGTTGGAATAAACGTTTTGATAGTGTGATCAAAGCGTATGGTTTTATACAGACTTTTGGAGAAGCCTGTATTTACAAGAAAGTGCATGGGAGCTCTGTAGCATTTCTAATATTATATGTGGATGACATATGGTTGATTGGAAATGATATAGAATTTCTGGATAGCATAAAAGGATACTTGAATAAGAGTTTTTCTATGAAAGACCTCGGTGAAGTTGCTTACATATTGGGCATCAAGATCTATAGAGATAGATCAAGAAGCTTAATTGGACTTTCACAAAGCACATACCTTGATAAAGTTTTGAAGAAGTTCAAAATGGATCAGTCGAAGAAAGGGTTCTTGCATGTGTTACAAGGTGTGAAGTTGAGTCAGACTCAATGCCCAACCACTGCAGAAGATAGAGAGAAAATGGAAGTCATTCCCTATGCTTCAGCCATAGGTTCTATCATGTATGCAATGCTGTGTACCAGACCTGATGTGTGCCTTGCTATAAGTATAGCAGGGAGGTTACCAAAGTAATCCCGGAGTGGAGCACTGGACAGCGGTCAAGAACATCCTGAAATACCTGAAAAGGACTAAGGATATGTTTCTCATTTATGGAGGTGACAAAGAGCCCGTCGTAAATGGTTATGTCGATGCAAGCTTTGACATTGATCCGGATGACTCTAAGTCACAATCCGGATACGTATATTTATTGAATGGTGGAGCTGTCAGTTGGTGCAGTTCCAAGCAAAGCGTCGTGGCGGGATCTACGTGTGAAGTGGAGTAAATAGCTGCTTCGGAAGCAGCAAATGAAGGAGTCTAGATGAAGGAGTTCATATCCGATCTAGGTGTCATACCTAGTGCATCGGGTCTAATGAAAATGTTTTGTGACATTACTGGTGCAATTGCCTTGGCAAAGGAATCCATATTTCACAAGAGAACCAAGCACATCAACAGACGCTTCAATTCCATCCGTCATCAAGTGTCGGAAGGAGACAGAGAGATTTGCAAGATACATACGGATCTGAATGTTGCAGACCCGTTGACTAAGCCTCTTCCACGAGCAAAACATGATCAGCACCAAAACTCCATGGGTGTTAGAATCATTACTTTGTAATCTAGATTATTGACTCTAGTGCAAGTGGGAGACTGAAGGAAATATTGTTGGGGAACGCAGTAATTTCAAAAAAAAATCCTACGCACACGCAAGATCCATCTAGGTGATGCATAGCAACGATAGGGGAGAGTGTTGTCCACGTACCCTCATAGACCGAAAGCGGAAGCGTTATGACAACACGGTTGATGTAGTCGTACGTCTTCACGATCCGACCGATCCTAGTACCGAAAGTACGGCACCTCCGCGATCTGCACACGTTCAGCTCGGTGACGTCCCACGAACTCTAGATCCAGCTGAGTGTCGAGGGAGAGCTTCGTCAGCACGACGGCGTGATGACGGTGATGATGAAGTTACCGACGCAGGGCTTCGCCTAAGCACTACAACGATATGACCGAGGTGGAAATCTGTGGAGGGGGGCACCGCACACGGCTAAACAATCAACTTGTGTGTCTATGGGGTGCCCCCTCCCCCGTATATAAAGGAGTGGAGGAAGGGAGGGCCGGCCCTCTCTATGGCGCGCCCAAGGGGAGTCCTACTCCCACCAGGAGTAGGATTCCCCCTTCCCTAGTTGGAGTAGGAGAGGAAGGAAGGAGGAGAGAGGAAGAAGGAAAGGG